>NC_084754.1:8758444-8788444 GCF_033978785.1 Entelurus aequoreus | reverse complement strand
ACATTTTTAATTCTAAAAGAGACAAAACTCAAATAAAATGTGAAAATCCAAGAAAATATTTTAAAGACTTGGTCTTCACTTGTTTAAATACATTCATTAATTTTTTTACTTTGCTTCTTATAACTTTCAGAAAGACAATTTTAGAGAAAAAATACAACCTTAAAAATTATTTTAGGATTTTTAAACACATATACCTTTTTACCTTTTAAATTCCTTCCTCTTCTTTCCTGACAATTTAAATCAATGTTCAAGTAAATTTATTTTTTTTATTGTAAAGAATAATAAATACATTTTAATTTAATTCTTCATTTCAGCTTCTGTTTTTTCGACGAAGAATATTTGTGAAATATTTCTTTAAATTTATTATGATTAAAATTCAAAAAAATTATTCTGGCAAATCTAGAAAATCTGTAGAATAAAATTTAAATCTTATTTCAAAGTCTTTTGAATTTCTTTTAAAATTTTTGCTCTGGAAAATCTAGAAGAAATAATGATTTGTCTTTGTTAGAAATATAGCTTGGTCCAATTTGTTGTATATTCTAACAAAGTGCAGATTGGATTTTAACCTATTTAAAACATGTCATCAAAATTCAATAAATTAATCTTAATCAGGAAAAATTACTAATGATGTTCCATAAATTATTTTTTAATTTTTTTTTAAAAAGATTCGAATTAGCTAGTTTTTCTCTTCTTTTTTTTCGGTTGAATTTTAAAGAGTCGAAATTGAAGATAAACTATGTTTCAAAATGTAATTGTCATTTTTTTAGTGTTTTCTCCTCTTTTAAACCGTTGAATTAAGTGTAAACATCATTAATTATTAATAATAATAAAGAGTTAAAGGTAAATTGAGCAAATTGGCTATTTCTGGCAATTTATTTAAGTGTGAAAACTGGTAGCCCTTCGCATTAATCAGTACCCAAGAAGTAGCTCTTGGTTTCAAAAAGGTTGGTGACCCCTGCTCTACAGGGTGCTTCTTGCAAAACAAAGAACCTTGGGAACTTTGTGACACAATATTTTGAATGTTATATTTTCTCGGTGTGGGCCAACGTTAATCGTGTGTCAGAAATAATTGTGCCGTTAAGCTAAATTAGCGTTAAATCGTTGCCGCGTTACCATTGACATCTCTAGTTTTAAGTTGTGCCGTACGTATTATAAGTCGATGTTTCAGGTGTGTGTAGTGTATTGAAGGGGGGACTGCACTTTTTTTTTTTAGAATATTGTCCATCAAAAAACCCTTGGCCAACTTGCAAACTATGGCATGAATAAAGAAAACTTACTTGGACGAGAAAAGGGCATGAAAAAAGAGCAGCATGGATCATAAGGGTGTGTAGAGCAGTGTTTTTCAACCACTGTGCCGCGGCACACAGGTGTGCCGTGAGATACAGTCTGGTGTGCCGTGGGAGATTATGTCATTTCACCTAATTGGGTTAAAAATTGGTACATTTTAAGTCTACTTTATACTTCTTTTTGTGCCCTTGGATCCTTTCCATCTTTATCCTTTCCATCCTTTGTAACTGAGCTACTGTGTGGAAAGATTTCCCTTGTGGATCATTAAAGTTTGTCTAAATCTAAAAATCTTTTTTGCAAACCAGTAATTATAATCCGCAAATAATGTGCCGTTGTTGAGTGTCGGTGCTGTCTAGAGCGTGGCAGACTAACCGTGTTATACTCTTCCATATCAGTAGGTGGCAGCAGGTAGCTAATTGCTCTGTAGATGTCGGGAACATAGTTTGTCGTGATCACAATATGCAACCGACAGCGGGAGGCAGTGTGGAGGTAAAAAGGTATCTAACGCTTAAATCAAAAATAAACAAAAGGTGAATGCCCCTAAGAAAAGACATTGAAGCTTAGGGAAGGCTATGCAGAACGAAACTAAAACTGAACTGGCTACAAAGTAAACAAAGACAGAATGCTGGACGACAGCAAAGACTTACTGCGTGTGGAGCAGAGACGTACATGACATGACAGTCAACAATGTCCGCACAACTAAAACGGTCTTAATTGCGAAAACAAAGCAGGTGCGGGGAATAGCACTCAAAGGAAAGCATGAAGCTGCTACAGGGAAACACCAACAAAACAGGAAGAGCCACCAAAATAGCAGCGCAAGACAGGAACTTAAGCACTACACACTGGAAAACAACAACACACTCAAAATAAGGCACGACAACCTGGTGGAGTTTCATTTTTTAACCTTGTCTGCTGGTGGTGTGCCTCCGTATTTTTTTTATTTAAAAAAATGTGCCTTGGCTCAAAAAAGGTTGAAAAACACTGGTGTAGAGAGTGTGATGTCACCAGGCTGACTCCCTGGCAACAATGGGCTTAAAGGCCTACTGAAAGCCACTACTATCGACCACGCAGTCTGATAGTTTATATATCAATGATGAAATCTTAACATTGCAACACATGCCAATACGGCCGGGTTAACTTATAAAGTGACATTTTAAAATTCCCGGGAAATATCCGGCTGAAACATCGCGGTATGATGACGTATGCGCGTGACGAAATCCGAGTAACGGAAGTTATGGTACCCCGTAGAATCCTATACAAAAAGCTCTGTTTTCATTTCATAATTCCACAGTATTGTGGACATCTTTTGCAATTTTTTTAATGAACAATGAAGGCTGCAAAGAAGACAGTTGTAGGTGGGATCAGTGTATTAGCAGCGGACTACAGCAACACAACCAGGAGGACTTTGTTGGAGCGCTAGCCGCGCTAGCCACGCTAGCCTCGCTAGCCGCGCTAGCCGCCGACTTCACCTTGACTTCCTACGTCTCCGGGCCGCCAAACGCATCGGGTGAAGTCCTTCGTCCTTCTGCCGATCGCTGGAACGCAGGTGAGCACGGGTGTTGATGAGCAAATGAGGGCTGGCTGGCGTAGGTGGAGAGCTAATGTTTTTAGCATAGCTCTGTGCAATCCGGTTGCTAAGTTAGCTTCAATGGCATCCTTAGCACAGCATTGTTAACCTTCGCCAGCCTGGAAAGCATTAACCGTGTATTTACATGTCCACGGTTTAATAGTATTGTTGATTTTCTATTTATACTTCGAGTCAGGGGTTTATTTCTTTTGTTTCTATATGCAGTTAAAGCAAGATGCTATCACGTTAGCTCGTAGCTAAAGCATTTCGCCGATGTAAAAGGCACTGAATGTCCATTTCGCGTTCTCGACTCTCATTTTCAAGAGGATATAGTATACGAGGTGGTTTAAAATACAAATCTGTGATCTACAATAGAAAAAGGAGAGTGTGGAATCCAATGAGCCAGCTTGTACCTAAGTTACGGTCAGAGCGAAAAAAGATACGTCCATCACTGCCTCTCAAGTCATTCACTGTAACGTTCCTCATCTACTAATCTTTCATCCTCGCTCAAATTAATGGGGTAATCATCACTTTCTCGGTCCGAATCTCTCTCGCTCCATTGTAAACAACGGGGAATTGTGAGGAATACTAGCTCCTGTGACGTCACGCTACTTCCGGTACAGGCAAGGCTTTTTTTTAATCAGCGAGCAAAAGTTGCGAACTTTATCGTCGATTTTCTCTACTAAATCCTTTCAGCAAAAATATGGCAATATCGCGAAATGATCAAGTATGACACATAGAATGGATCTGCTATTCCCGTTTAAATAAAAAAAAATCATTTCAGTAGGCCTTTGAATAATAGTGACATGATTAGTGAAAAGAGGTGCGTGACTCAAAACGTGCAACAGATGCGTGACATGACAGGTGAAAACTAATGGGTTGCTATGGTGACAAAACAAACAAAAGTGCACAAAGAGTCCAAAAACA
Source organism: Entelurus aequoreus (assembly GCF_033978785.1). Classification (NCBI taxonomy): domain Eukaryota; kingdom Metazoa; phylum Chordata; class Actinopteri; order Syngnathiformes; family Syngnathidae; genus Entelurus; species Entelurus aequoreus. The sequence continues at coordinate 8,784,663 of NC_084754.1, read as the reverse complement.
AAACCGAACATGACTAAAACAAAACATGATCACACAGACATGATAGTAACTAGATATAAATAAAAAATTAAAAAAAACAATCATTAAAAGTAAGGATTTTCTCAATCTTTTGTCGAAGCTTGTCGACTTAACAATGTTCTTCACACTTCACCCTGAGCAGCAAAGTGTGGATCGTTGCGTGCCCCTTCAGCCGTTTTGGAAATTAAACACAATGTTTGCCGCTTTTTAAATTTGACATTGCTTGTTTTCTCGCAGATGAATATTTAGGAGGGTGCCGCCGAGATCATTGTGGATAATAGCATGTGATTTTTCACGCCGTGCTCACCCATCAAAAGGAGTTAAAGGAGGGTGAAGGATAAATAAGTTGGCCGGCGCGGAAAAGTACTTCACTTGTTTTTATCCGGCGAATCAAAGTCATAGCCCGTGCCTGCGTATGTTTATTATTATTATTATTATTATTATTATTATTATTATCATCAACATGCCCCCGTGAGTACCAAAACTCCTGTTAAATGTGTAAGAACTGACATGCTGAGAATGCCTTGCTCTTCATGACTACCAGGAGAAGAATAACAGGCATCTGACCGGGAAGGTTCCGACTGAGATGTTCTTTCAATCATTTTGTAACTGGGGGCGACTCAGATGCCTCAATTTGTCAAAGCAAATGGCGTTGCAATGCGGTTTGCACCCCACACAAGAATAATGGGATTACTTGTGTGTTTACAACAACATGCAAAGGTCAAACCATGTTAGTACGGACCTTACAAGAGAACCACAGCATAAGGGGTGGCTTCACACATTGGTTTCTATTTGTAATGAAAGTAATGGCCGGGGGACATTAAAGTGCGTCGCACACAGCCTCTGTGGTCCCTCAGAACTCTCCCAGTGAGATACGGCGTGATAGGAAGCCTGCGACCATCTATTTGATATTCTATGGGCTTTGTGCAGCAAAGCCCACACCACTGACTCGTTGTCAAGTTGACCGAGCGCCAGAAATGACACAAACATCAGAGGGTTTAGTCCCACGCAAAAGTAGCTTACACGTTAATTAACACGTGATTCTGCAGCGTTCCGACGCTAAGATGTCATGTTGCCAAAGCTTCCTAAAGCCCGACAATGAAAGGCGGCTGGATTGATGTTAAAACCTCAGAGGCGCTGCATTATTAGCAGAGAGTGATGAAAAACCCAACGAGGCAAAGTAGCTGTTTAACAAATGCGGCTGAGAACAATTTGGTTGTTGTTGTTTTTTTACTTAAAAGGAGCCATATGTAAAAAATGTATGTCAAGACATCATTAAATATACCTGATATGTCAAAAGGCAATACTATCATGTTATTTTCGAATGCCTGTATAACTGATAACGGTAGTTCAGCCGGGATATGCTCATTTAAAAATTAGATTTACAGCCCCGAAATCCATCCATCCATCCATCTTCTTCCGCTTATCCGAGGTCGGGTCGCGGGGGCAGCAGCCTAAGCAGGGAAGCCCAGACTTCCCTCTCCCCAGCCACTTCGTCCAGCTCCTCCCGGGGGATCCCGAGGCGTTCCCAGGCCAGCCGGGAGAGATAGTCTTCCCAACGTGTCCGTGTCCTACCAGTCGGACGTGCCCGAAACACCTCTCTAGGGAGGCATTCGGGTGGCATCCTGACCAGATGCCCGAACCACCTCATCTGGCTCCTCTCGATGTGGCGGAGCAGCGGCTTTATTTTGAGCTCCTTACGGATGACCGAGCTTCTCACCCTATCTCTAAGGGAGAGCCCCGCCACCCGGCGGAGGAAACTCATTTTCGTCCGCTTGTACCCGTGATCTTGTCCTTTTGGTCATGACCCAAAGCTCATGACCATAGGTGAGGATGGGAATGTAGATCGACCAATAAATCGAGAGCTTTGCCTTCCGGCTCAGCTCCTTCTTCACCACAACGGAAGCCCCGAAATCTTGTTGTTGTTCTCATTTCAATGCCCCGCCCTCCACCAATTGACCAATTAGAAAGTCTGTGAGTGTCATGATCCATGGCCCGGATCATGTTTTGTTATTTTCTGTTAGTTTTGGACTCCCTTAGTTCCTGTTTATGCACCTCTGGGTTTGTTTTAGTGTCCATGGGGATTAATTGGATTCACCTGCCTCTGGTTAGTGGTCGGCATGCTCACCTGCTGTCGACCACTAATCAGAAAGCTATTTATTTACCTTTCTCGACATGCTCCGTCTGGCTTCATTGTTTGCTTCATGCAACAGTTACGTTAGTATTTCTTGTCTCCGAGTTTATGCTTCCTGTGCTAAGAGGTAACCTTAGCTTCCCGTGCGATCGGCACGTTTTCCTTCTGCTTGTTTTCTGTTTTTGGTACGTCTTTGATTTTCGAAGATTAAATCATGTTCCTACCTGCACGCCTTGTCCGGGGTAGTCCGTCTGCATCCCGGGAGAACAGAAAGATGCGACCCCCCTCACACGTAACAGTGAGTGTGTCACATCCAGGTTGCCAGTTACGCGCCACCGTCTTCGTCTGGCTACTGCCACTGGTAAAGTTACTAAACATGTCAAACCTTAGTAAATCTAAAAGGCCTTGTTACGATTCTCTACTTATTCATGACGAAGCCAGGAAGAAAAATGAGGATTCGTATCGGGGATACCTTTGAAAGATTTGTTCATCTGACGCCAAACTTGCTAACTTCCTCCTTGATAGGTAAGTAAGGCATTTACGTTTACTTATTACTTGAAATAAATGGAAATGGACTATATTGCCCAATACAGTCTATGATCTTGTCTAACAAAGCTAGTATGTTCGTGCAACGAATGCTTAGCATGCCAGCCCGGTCAATGACACATCGACATATAGGCTAACGGGGGAAATATATGCCCGTTAGCCTGTATGTTGATGTGTCATCCAACTGACTGAGAAAATTATACTTTTGACAAATAAAACCCATGTAGCTATAGGTAGTGTCAGTGCCTATTTCGTTCTCAATATGCTGATACGCTGAGGAAATGGGTTCCAACATTAGCACGGCTGTCATCATGGCAATGTGAAATGTATGGAGGCAGCCAAATCACATGATAAATTAATTCCTCATTGGTGTTTGCATATTGTGGACTACATGTACCAAGTTATATGGCAATCTGAAACGTTTGAAACAGTAGCCTATATGCATACCTTGGTAAAATGTCTCCTCTTTAGTTTTGGGCGTACATTAGGCTGCTATGCATGCTCTACTTATTTTCACCAGCATAACCATTGCTAGCGTTGGTTGTAGTTCGTTTTAGTCTTTGTTTTCTGATAGTACTGACAACCATATGATTGCCATTTGTTGTGATATTGTACTCAGGCATACCTTCCTTTTCCTCAAAATAGCCTAATTTCTGTGTAAAATGTGTTGGTTAGAGATTTGTTACTGACAAAACGCTTGTCTATTCAGCTATTATGGTCCTAGCACTTCAACCCCTAGTAAGAGGCAGTGGAAGTTTGAAGTTCCTTGGAGTGGCCCAGTCGATCGAGTTGGATTCGGCTGCGTATCTGGCAACCTCAGTCAGGGAGAGGGGGAGGAAACTACACAATTTTGACCGTGATTGCAGTACCATTTCTGGCCAGATTACTACATATGGCACCTTTGAAGGGGAACTGTTATCCTATACCAGGGGTCGGCAACCCGCGGCTCCGGAGCCGCATGCGGCTCCTTGACCACTCTGATGCGGCTCAGCTACATACATGCCGACCCCCCCCCCCGATTTTCCCAGGAGATTTATGGATCTCAGTGTCCCTCACAGATTACTCCCAGGGAAAAAATAATCCTATTTACACTCTAATTACTAAATAAAGGGCGTGCCCTAATTGCACTGCAGTAATTGTCCTCTATAGCATTTACATACAGCGTGCCAGTCCAGCCACATGTTGCATGTTGTTATTACTTGCACACACAGGAGACAGCAAAGCATACTTACTCATCAGCCACACAGCTTACACTGACGGTAGCCGTATCAAACAACTTTAACATTGTTACGTTACAAATATGCGCCACACTGTGAACCCACACCAAAAAAGAATGAAAAACACATTTCTGGAGAACATCCCACCGTAACACAACATAAACACAACACAACCATTACCCAGAATCCCATGCAGCCCTAACTCTTCCGGTCTACATTATACACCCCCGCTACCACCAAATCCCCCCACACATCAACCCCCCCCCCTCTCCGTGCGTTGGTTGAGCGGAAGAGTTAGGGCTGCATGGGATTCTGGGTATTGGTACCGTCAGTGTAAGATGTGTGGCTGCTGAGTTAGTACGCCTTGCTGTCACTTACGTGAGCAAGCGGAAATTGCATTCTACGTGTGATCGAGCAGGTACACTGTTAGGGCAGACTGTAGAGGGCGCCAAATGCAGTGTCATCACGCCCTGATATTCGGGAGTCTCCCGGGAAAAATGAGGGTTGGCAAGTATGACGCTATCAAGCGCCATTCATTCAAAACTCGCGGGCTGCACTAACATCAAATTTCCACATTAAAGTGCGTGCCGGTGCGTGTGTCGGAGACCCCTAGTTAACATAGCACAAAGCGTTTGAGCTTTGTATGCGGTGTTTTTCGTTTTAAATTTCAAAAAAATTTTTGTGGCTCCCATTACTTTCTTTAATTTGTGAAACTTGCCAAAATGGCTCTTTGAGTGGTAAAGGTTGCCGACCCCTGTCCTATACCTATATATATTGTTACAATGTCGGATATTGGTGTTAAACAATAAGGTTCATGCATTTGGAAGTGCAAGCAGTTTTTGATCGCTCTGCATTTTGTTTATTAGTCTGTTTTAAAAAAGGATGTCAGGATTAATGGCTACAGTGCTTTTGGAAGCGGGCTTTGAAGTGTTATATTGCAGCAGAGCCCGCCCCCACTATTCAAGAAGGACTGGGCTAATTCAAGTAACAGACAATGCATTTTTGTGAAATAAATACAACATAGATCCTTCGGCTAATTTGACTAATATGCATTTAAATCAACCAAAATGTCCCCATGTGAGCTCTTAAGTCTTTTCTTTTTTACTGTGTGATAACTTTGTGCAAGGACGAAAACAAGAAGTTCAGAAAATCCAAACTTTTCTTTAACTGTGCAAGTTTTTTCCAGCACGCCCGATATTGTCTGTTTTTATAGCCGTGCTGATGAGTGACGCTTTCGTCATTTAGGCAACAGTTTTCCCCTTTATTCTGTAATAATATATGATGCACTATCGCATGCAAGCAGATGGCAGGCTATTGGCATAACACACTGACATCTCAAATCGTTTATTACCTCATTTACATATCTGTGGCTTCTGTTTGACACCTTTTTGTGAGAACAAAAAATGAGGGATGGGTGGGAATGACATTGTACCAATGACAAACTGAGTGGAGTCGAATGGAAGGGACTAAGATATGGAACAGTTATTCCCAAACTATGGAATGTGTACTAGTGGTACGCCGGGTCCATTTCGTGGTACGCCAAATAGTCACTGGAATAAAGTACAGTGTTTTATTATTCTATTTTCAAACACAGTGTTACTGTTCGAACTGTGTGAAAACCGTTTAAGAACCACTGCTTTAGAATATACATGGCAATATGAATGGGTAAAGGGAAACGGCACTTTCTTTGGAATTTTTCTCATCGTTCGCAATCCTGAAATGATGACATTTAAAACAATTCCTTGTGGTCTACATAACATGTAATAGTGGGCCAAAATGTTGCATCGATTATGTCTTACAGACCATCTTCAAACCACTCTCTGACCGTCTCGTCAGGACGTTCTGTGGGCGGTCTTATTTACTTGCCTACACTTTGACCGCGTCTGCTAAAGTGCGTCCATAAAGTCCACTGACAGATATAACTAAGAACTATGCGCTATTTTTTATTGGAAATGTCAAGAGTGGAGGATGCATTCGCATGTACGAGCCAGTCTGCCCCACAACAAGAGGATAGAGGAAAATAAGGAACTGAGAGACAATAACGTTGGACTACCATGGCAGACTCGTGCAAAGCTCTTCAGGTAAACCTCTACCATATATGGAGATATCTGCATACATCATCACACATCGAGGAACATTCATAACAGCTCGTTTGGAGCAAATATGAAGGGAGTCAAGACTGTTTAAAAAAGATCTCTGCCATGCCTCGTTTGTTTGAATTCAAATTTTCAGACGGTATGGGGATCCCAAATATACAAAAACAGGGAGCAACATATAGTGAGTTTAGCATAAAGGATACATGCATACATACATACATATATACTGTATATACATACATATACTGTATATATATATATACATGCATACATATATATACATACATAAATATATATACATGCATATATATATATATATACATACATACATATGCATACATTATATATATATATATATATATATATATATATGCATACATTATATATATATATATATATATATATATATATATATATATATCTATATATATGCATACATTATATATATATATATATATATGTATGTATTATATATATATATATATATATATATATATATATATATATATATATATATATATATATATATATATATATATATATCAGTGGCGTGCCGTCACTAGAGGCAGGGGAGGCGGGGCCTCACCTGCCGTCATGGAAAGAGAAAAAATGTAAAAAGAAAAAAAAAATTAAATTGTTATATGTATCCAGTGATTATGCTAAAGTTATTTTCCATTTAACTTCACCAGTTATAGATTATTTATATTTGTATTTTCACATTTGCCGTTCAAATACTGAGAAGAGACGGTGCGGTGATCAGCAGCCAGATGAGGCAAGACACTGGTTTGTGCCTCAACATGGATTGTGCACAATGACTCGGCTAACTGCTGAGCTGCTGTGCAGTGAGACTGTATTGCTATATGAATTATATCAGCTAACTAAACTATGGCATAGTTTAGTTAGCTGAGGTATATAATGTACAGTGTATTTTGTCAACAGCTGTATGTGTGTAACGTATTTCTTGTGCTGAGCATTCATAAATCTGCTGCAAAAGACGTACTGGTTGAGGCTCGCAGTAATCCGGCCTCCTGGTGGTAGAGGGCGGCAGTGATCCCAGAGATCATTCCTCGGCCGCAGAAGAAAAAAAAAAAAGAAAAAAAAGTTTGCAAGCGATTGTTTATTTCCTCTAGCCTGGACTTTTATTAAAAACATGGAGGATTACATATGTAAAATAAAACAGTTTTCTAAACTGGACTTTCAATCGAAGCAGGAGGTAATAATTAAAAGGTATACCAACGCCGGAGCTAAAAGGTTTGCTGTTGACTTCGGGACAGAAGACCCGTTCTTTTCAAACGGCGTGGTACAAACGCAAAGGCTGTCCAGCAAGAAAGGTAAGACCATAATAATGTTTTTTATTATTAAATGTGCTTTATTGTGTGCTACAGTTGTGTAAAGAATGCTGGTATGAGCTTTTAAACATAACCCGTTAACTGCTGCCAATCACATGGTGAATAAGATACTCTTTAGGGTTCATATGTTTGTAAATCTGAATGTGATGATGCAGTGCCTCACCAGACATTAACCTCACCGCACGCCATTGATATATATATATGCATACATACATACATACATACATACATATATATATATATATATATATCCATCCATCCATCCATTTTCTACTGCTTATTCCCTTCGGGGTCGATTTGCTGGGTCACAAGTATACATACAGCAATGTTAATATTTGGTTACATGTCCCTTGGCAAGTTTCACTGCAATAAGGCACTTTTGGTAGCCATCCACAAGCTTCTGGCAAGCTTCTGGTTGAATGTTTCACCACTCCTCTTGACAAAATTGGTGCAGTTCAGCTAAATTTGTTGGTTTTCTGACATGGACTTGTTTCTTCAGCATTGTCCACACGTTTAAGTCAGGGCTTTGGGAAGGCCAGTCCAAAACTTTAATTGTAGCCTAATTTAGCCATTCCTTTACCACTTTTGATGTGTGTTTGGGATCATTGTCCTGTTGGAACACCCAACTGCGCCCAAGAATTTGGAGGTAATCCTCCTTTTTCATGACATTATGTTCTTTACAAGTGTATGTAAACTTTTGATCGCGACTGTATACATCATACACACACATTGGCCTTCAGACACAATTCTTTCTATCAATGTGGCCCCCGAGTCAAAATAATTTCCCAGGTCAAAGCCATACAAAGCCATTAAGCTTTGGAATTGCAAACAAATGATGCACGGTTCCAAAGCATGTTACTTTATTATTAATTAATAATATTTGTTATAGTAATATTTTGTGTGGTGTCAGTTGGTGATAACCATATTTGGCCTGAAGTATAATATATGCTGTATAATATGAGTCTTCTGAACTTTGTATAGAATACATTTGTCCGGAGTGGGCCAATTTAAAATAAGAACTGAGAAAACACATCTGAATTTAGCTGTGTACTCTAACTTGACCTTTCTAAGGCAAGGGCAAACAAACAGAAAATGTTTTTTCTCCATATTGTTTTAAGTGGGTTAACATTTGACTGTTTGCTGACCAATTAAATGCAGCCAGAGATTGTTTCAGCAAATTAATACGGGTATTTCGTGGAGACATGACCGAAATTAGATAGCTGAGAGACGTTAAGTCTTGTCTGTGTGCAGGGACCGTTCTTGTTGCAAACCAGGGCTGGATTGGGGCCATAAGTACAATTTTATTTGGAGGCCCCTCCCCATTACAAATTTTGCACACACTTTTTCATTTATGTGTAATGATTTTTATATATATGCACATTTCAAATTGTATTAATTTGATGCACTATTTGTACTGCAATTAATTAATGGGAAATAAACAGTTCAATGTATATATACTTTTACTGCAAAATAGAAGATTTAAAGGCCTACTGAAATGATTTTTTTAAATTTAAACGGGGATAGCAGATCCATTCTATGTGTCATACTTGATCATTTCGCGATATTGCCATATTTTTGCTGAAAAGATTTAGTAGAGAACATCGACGATAAAGTTCGCAACTTTTGGTCGCTGATTAAAAAAAGCCTTGCCTGTACCGGAAGTAGCGTGACATCACAGGTTGAAAGGCTCCTCACATTTCCCCATTGTTTACAATGCAGCGAGAGCGATCCGGACCGAGAAAGCGACGATTACCCCATTAATTTGAGCGAGGATGAAAGATTCGTGGATGAGGAACGTGAGAGTGAAGGACTAGAGTGTAGTGCAGGACGTATCTTTTTTCGCTCTGACCGTAACTTAGGTACAAGGGTTCATTGGATTCCACACTTTCTCCTTTTTCTATTGTGGATCACGGATTTGTATTTTAAACCACCTTTGGATACTATATCCTCTTGAAAATGAGAGTCGAGAACGCGAAATGGACATTCACAGTGACTTTTATCTCCACGACAATACATCGGTGAAGCTCTTTTGCTACGGAGCTAACGTGATAGCACATCAGGCTTAAATGCAGATAGAAACAAAAGAAATAAACCCCTGACTGGAAGGATAGACAGAAAATCAACAATACTATTAAACCATGGACCTGTAACTACACGGTTAATGCTTTCCAGGCTGGCGAAGCTTAACAATGCTGTTGCTAATGACGCCATTGAAGCTAACTTAGCTACGGGACCTCGTCAGAGCTATGATAAAAACATTAGCGCTCCACCTACGCCAGCCCTCATCTGCTCATCAACACCCGTGCTCACCTGCGTTCCAGGGATCGACGGAGCGACGATCATAGATGCGGTCGGCGGCCCGGAGACGGAGGAAGTCAAGGTGAGGTCGGCGGCTAGCGCGTCTGCTATCCATCTCAAAGTCCTCCTGGTTGTGTTGCTGTAGTCCGCCGCTAATACACCGATCCCACCTACAACGTTCTTCTTTGTAGTCTTCATTGTTCATTAAACAAATTGCAAAAGATTCACCAACACAGATGTCCAGAATACTGTGGAATTTTGAGATGAAAACAGAGCTTTTTGTATTGGATTCAATGGTGTACCAATACTTCCGGTTCAACGATTGACGTCACACGCATACGTCATCATACATAGACGTTTTCAACCGGAAGTTTAGCGGGAAATTTAAAATTAATTATAAGTTAACCCGGCCGTATTGGCATGTGTTGCAATGTTAAGATTTCATCATTGATATATAAACTATCAGACTGCGTGGTCGGTAGTAGTGGGTTTCAGTAGGCCTTTAACATCATTAACAACTTCAACTGGGATTTGCACCCACTCTTGCACCATTCCACTGCACCAAAGGGACTACCAAGAGGAAATGTGCCATTACAGTTTCATCAGTGACAAAGTTTAAAATGTATTACGAGATTAAATGACATTTTACACGCAAAACAAGAACGGCGGGGCCGTACGTGTTCTGCATTTAGGGTAAGGCGACCCTGCTGCAGACCATTAATTTAAAAGCATCGAACATGTCTGAGGGGAGCAAGGCCAACTCGTCTGAGCGCAGGCCTCGGTGGTGCATTTTGTCTTTCTCTCGTCTGGCCTAATTCATGACGAGGCAGAATTCTCGTGGACTCGCTCGCCCTTGAGAGGAGGAATAGGAGACGAGTGGTCGGCACGAACAAAGGACAAAGACCCTGGACAAAATAGACACATGTTTTAAACTAAACTGACACTGAGAGGACATTCAGTGTGTGCCTGCATGGTTAGGTTTTGTGCCAAATTTGCTTATGATTGATGTGATCATCATCCGCCTTTCTAATCCTGGAAACTCCACCAGATGATATTCATTAGGATCCTATCAATTTTCTTATTCATTCACATTAAATAGAGCATTATTTCCAAATCGAATATGACTTCTTTCAATCATTTTTTTTTTTTCTTAATTCTTGATTACTTTTTAAGTATTCAAATGTGTCTCAGGGCAATCACAGCATAGAAACACAACATACGGCTCAGGTGGTAGAGTGGTTGGCCCACAACCTGATGGTTGCAGGTTCGATCCTCAGTCCCCTCATGTCGAAGTATCCGAAGATACGATTTTTATTTTATTTTTATTTTTTTTCATAAAGAAATACAATCATGTGTGCTTACGGACTGTATCCCTGCAGACTGTATTGATCTATATTGATGTATAATGTATATATTGTGTATTTTATGTTGATTTAATAAAATAAAATAAAAAAAAATATTTATTTAAAAAAAAAAAAAATTTTTTTAAATTTCTTGTGCGGCCTGGTACCAATCGGTCCACGGACCGGTACCGGACCACTGCTTTAGAGTAACCTTTACTAAATACTTTTATATTTTATATACGTTTAAGACGTACTTTTATCATTTCGTAGTGTGGAATGTTAAAAAAAGGTCCGACCAAGTGAACAATGGCAGGTATGAAAAGCACCAACCTATTTATTATTAACTGTCTGACATCGATTTATGCTGTCTTTAAGTTGATGAGGAGTGGTGTTATTCCCGTTGACACCTAGTGGTCACAATACTTCATTAAGTTAAGCTAATTGACATTGAATGATGCGGACACGTTTGTTACTGGATACTTTCTAATGCGCTTCTGCCTTGCAGACTTTGTATCTGCAAATAATATGAAACTGTCTTTAATTGATAATTGCTTATATTGACAAATGTCATGTTTTAGACAGCAATATTGTTTAATTGAGGACACTTATTGCGTATGTCCAGCATGTGTGCTATTGTATGCTTGGCTGTTGTGTAGTAGTAGCTTAGTAGCCTATGGCTTACCATGTTTACTTTTGTAAAAGACTTTACTAAAATACAAAAAAGACCAAACTTGTGTGTTTGTTGGATGACGTTTAGATCAGGCCTGGGCAATCATTTTACCTCGGGGGGCCAAATTTAGAGAAAAAAATGTGTCTGGGGGCCAGTATATCTATTTTTAGGAACACTAATACAAAACCTCACAATAATGTATGAATGCTAAAAACTTTATGAAAGACCGCGTTAAACAACGGAATGGAATTTTATATTTTTTTTACTGAATGAGACAACCAGAATGTACATAAAAATAAAAAATGTGGGATTTACAATATTAACTATGAACGATAAAACACTGAACATTGACAACATATGAACGTCACACCCCTTCTCGATCGACATATTTTACAATCAAGCGAAACTCCAAAAAAATGTGACAAACAAACGGGCTGTCCAGCTTTGCACAAGTAAACACGCTACAAGGACTGCTTTGTATCGGAGTTTATATCTCAATTTTACATGCAAGCCAATTTCTTTTGTCGCTGATATCGGACCAATGTCAATCTCGGACCGGGACACTCCTAGCAATAATGTTTCACGTTCTTATATGTCTGCCATTTTTTCCTCTTTGTTTCACACACTTCAGTGTCCTGTCCTGAGCCGAGACATGAAACACACCTGGGCCCACTTGCTAATCAAGTTCTTCTTCGACTGTTACCTGCAGTTACAGTTTGGACTAATCCATGGAGTTATGCTTACCATTCCTGTTTATGCGCATCCTTCAACCTTTTGCACTCTTGGAGGTTTTAGGTTTTTTTCGACTCACATCTGACATGTACTCTTTTCGTTGGCCTAATAATCATCCACCATCTTCTCATCTTTGCATTCCGAGTCCAGCTTTCAAATAGCTCTGACAGGCTGAGCCGCTCCTTACCACGATTACAACCTTGATTTAAAGGCCTACTGAAACCCACTACTACCGACCACGCAGTCTGATAGTTTATATATCAATGATGAAATCTTAACATTGCAACACATGCCAATACGGCTGGGTTAAGTTATAAAGTGCAATTTTAAATTTCCCGCTAAACTTCCAGTTGAAAACTCCTTTGGATATGACGTATGCGCGTGACGTAGCCAGTAGAACAGAGGTATGGCTCCCCCATTGAGGCCAATACAAAAAGCTCTGTTTTCATTTCATAATTCCACAGTATTCTGGACATCTGTGTTGGTGAATCTTTTGCAATTTGTTTAATGAACAATGGAGACTGCAAAGAAGAAAGTTGTAGGTGGGATCGGTGTATTAGCGGCTGGCTGTAGCAACACAACCAGGAGGACTTACTTGGATAGCAGACGGGCTAGCCGATGCTAGCCGCCAACCGCATCTGTGATCGGGTGAAGTCCGAAGTCCGGGTGTTGATGAGCAGATGAGGGCTGGCTGGCGTAGGTGGAGCGCTAATGTTTTTATCATAGCTCTGTGAGGTCCGGTTGCTAAGTTAGCTTCAGCGTCGTTAGCAACAGCATTGTTAAGCTTTGCCAGGCTGAGAATTATTTACCGTGTAGTTACATGTCCATGGTTTAATAGTATTGTTGATCTTCTGTCTATCCTTCCAGTCAGGGATTTATTTATTTGGTTTCTATCTGCATTTGAGCCAGATGCTATCACGTTAGCTCAGTAGCTAAAGAGCTTCGCCGATGTATTGTCATGGAGATAAAAGTCACTGTGAATGTCCATTTCGCGTTCTCGACTCTCATTTTCAAAAGGATAAAGTATCCGAGGTGGTTTAAAATACAAATCCGTGATCCACAATAGAAAAAGGAGAGAGTGTGGAATCCAATGAGCCAGCTTGTACCTAAGTTACGGTCTGAGCGAAAAAAGATATGTCTTTCACTGCATTCTAGTCCGTCACTCTAACGTTCCTCATCCACAAATCTTTCATCCTCGCTCAAATTAATGGGGTAATCGTCGCTTTCTCGGTCCAAATCGCTCTAGCTGCGTTGAAAACAATAGGAAAATATGAGGAGGTGAACAACTGACTACGTCACGCTACTTCCGGTAGGGGCAAGGCTTTTTTTTTATCAGAGACCAAAAGTTGCGAACTTTATCGTCGTTGTTCTATACTAAATCCTTTCAGCAAAAATATGGCAATATCGCGAAATTATCAAGTATGACACATAGAATGGATTTGCTATCCCCGTATAAATAAAAACATTTCATTTCAGTAGGCCTTTAATGCTACTGTGTTGTACGCTCCACTTGTTAATAACAAATAAATGACCAAGTGGTCAAAGGTCGTAATGTTTTCCTCTTCCATTTTTTTGTGCACGCCAAATAATTGTAAAAGTTAAAAGATTATGTTATGTGAGCCAAGGATGTCGTTGTGCAGCCCTTTGAGACATTTGTGATTAAGGGCTATGTAAGTAAACTTTGATTGATTGACGATGGCAATCTTTTTGCATTGTTTCAGTTTCAGAAATTCACCAAAACGTCACCGTGGAGTTAATGAGTTTGTTTAGCTGATTGGAGAGCTAGCTTCCGCAGCTAGTGGGTCCATGACGATAACTTCTGTTTTGTTTGATCAGCCGTTTTACTGCCATGTGACAGGCACCATTAGGAAGCATTAAAAGTATGTACATAAGCATTTACAAAATATTTTGTACATTATATTGTTTGGTGCGACTCATATCTGTCAAAGTATGTTTTTGTTCTAAAATTTGGTGTGTGCGGCTTGAATACAGATTCGCTCTATTGCCAGGGAAATATGGTAATTCGGGATTTTTCATATCTTTGTTAGGGTTGTAGACTTACAAAAGCTGTACTTCATACATACTGTATTTCCCTACTGGATGTGCAGTAGAGCGAAGTAGTGCAAAAATGCAATGTCCCTTCAGGCATAAAAACGAGAAAATACCAAATACATTTGAACAGGCTTCCTTCAATGCTGCACACATGCACTAATAGTTTACAAGGTAGACGATTCATGGAAATATCAGATTAATAGAACACTGAAAGATGTAATTTTTTTTACGAGCGTGTAGTCTTACAGTGGCAGCTGCCTCAGGCTGCTTTTAAAAGTCATCGAGACGTTCAGGCAAGTCAGTGAACATGATTACACATTAGGGTGACAGAAAATAGCCTGTGATGAACAGGATATATATAAAAGCTTTCTGGCTTGGTTGAATATATTCCTGTTGTAATTACCAGCAATATCTGCCAATGGCCCATTCAGCATCCGTCACAGGTTGAGGGCGTTACTTAACCTTGCTAAGGCTGAGCCAAATGAGAGTGAAAATGATAATTGAGTGGTCATTACAGATAGGGAACCTCTGTTAATAGGTGCTAAATGATCATCTAGGAGGGGATTAATGAGTTTGAATGGCTCGGTGGGAGATGGCGGATGGAGGATATTAGTATCAATATTATTGGATATGATGGTTCCAGGAATAATTTACAGGGGACCGCAAGGAGAAAATCCTCAATGCTGGCAAACCATGTGAAATTAAAATTCCAAACGTCCTCAACTTTTCCTAGCTATACAGCATACAGAAAAATTGAAGACTAAAGGGCCCAATGTTATACACTAAAGATACTAAAATTAGAACAGGTGAAACGGAGTTAAAAATGCACTTTATTAATATTTCGGAATGTTTTTATTTTGTTATTGAAGTATTGTGTTTGTGTGAATTTTATCTCAAAATAGTTCTTTATTTTTGTTGATTGACTGTTATTTTATCTTACTCCTTCCTGTCATGGCATACCGTCAGGCTTCCATGGTTTCCTCTGGCTTCTCTAGCCCCTCCCCTTCTTCCTCACTTCGCTGCTTGCGATGCTGAGGTGAGTTGTGTCCAAATTGGTGTCGTGCTTTGTCTCGTTTTCTAACAAAAACGAACGGTTTATTTTTGTAATTCTTGCCGTATATTGTTTGCTTCTTATGTACCCTCGTCATGTCTGTGTGATCATGTTTTGTTTTGGTTATGTTCGGTTTGGTTTTTGGACTCTTTGTGCACTCTTGTTTGTTTTGTTTCCATGACAACCCATTAGTTTTCACCTGTCCTCATGTCACGCACCTGATTCATTTGGACTCGCACACCTGTCATTGATCATGTTCAAGACTATTTAAGTCAATAGTTGCCAGGAAGTCAGCCTGGCGACATTAACTCTGATTGACTTCTGCTACCATAGTTCCATGCCAAGTGAGTTTTGTCTTTGTTCTTGTCACAGTAAGTGTTTATTTGTTTCATGTTCATAGTTTTTTGCCCTAATGCTAGTTTTAGTTTCATTAGTCAAGTTTGTTCTCCGCCTTGAGCACACCTTTTGTTTGTACCCCTTTTGTAGTTCAGAGTTAAAGATAAATCATGTCCTTACCCTCACGCCATGTCCGATCCAACTACTTTACTTGCATCTCGGGAAAACAAACACCCCATAGTCCACGTTATGACAGAATGTCGCCAGGCTGACTTCCTGGCAACTATTGGCTTAAATAGTCTTGAACATGATTAATGACAGGTGTGTGAGTCCAAAGGAATCAGGTGCGTGACATGAGGACAGGTGAAAACTAATGGGTTGTCATGGAAACAAAACAAACAAGAGTGCACAAAGAGTCCAAAAACCAACACAAGCTAGGTCAATATAGGCTAAGTCAGTGGTTCTCAACCTTTTTTCAGTGATGTACCCCCTGTGAAAATGTTTTCAATTCAAGTACCCCCTAATCAGAGCAAAGCATTTTTGGTTGAAAAAAAGAGATAAAGAAGTAAAATACGGCACTATGTCATCAGTTTCTGATTTATTAAATTGTACAACAGTGCAAAATATTGCTCATTTGTAGTGGTCTTTCTTGAACTATTTGGAAAAAAAGATATAAAAATAACTAAAAACTTGTTGAAAAATAAACAAGTGATTCAATTATAAATAAAGATTTCTACACATAGAAGTAATCATCAACTTAAAGTGCCCTCTTTGGGGATTGTAATAGAGATCCATCTGGATTCATGAACTTAATTCTAAACATTTCTTCACAAAAAAAAAATCTTTAACATCAATATCTATGGAACATGAGCACAAAAAATCTAGCTGTCAACACTGAATATTGCATTGTTGCATTTCTTTTCACAGTTCTTTTTGACAGACATTTAAAAAAAATCTCACGTACCCCTTGGCATACCTTCAAGTACCCCCAGGGGTACGCGTACCCCCATTTGAGAACCACTGTGCTAAGTTATCTGAACAAAACATCCACATCTTAGCTTTGTCTTACAGATAACAAAGCCAGTTAGTCTAATATCTAATCTAACTCCTTTGCGTTATTAATTTTCTTTGTCTCATTGTTGTTTACTCATATTATTTTTATTCCATCAACTAAAACCTTTTTGAAGGTTTTTGAAAACATAACATATCTTGCAAGAAATGTGTGCACATGCTTATCATGATAGGATGCACAGAAATAATAAAAACAATATACAGTATGAAGCGTGGGTCATTTTGGTTATCAGGTCCCATTTTTGGAGAATTTGTTCCAGTTGCAATTTTTCTTAGATTTTTAAAATTTTGTTTGTGTGTGTATAATGTTCAGATCTGCAATGTGTTTCATGGCACCTGGGCCATACTTTAAACACCCCGACTTTATAGTATAACCTTGGTGTGCACAATAAATGCATGGTAATTATATACTGTATATATATTGATGAATCAGATAACATAGAAAACATTGCTACAATTAAAAAAACAAACGCTTCAATGAGGCGAAGTTACCCGTACTGGGATGTAGGTGGGTTAGGGTGAGAAAATCAAGCGCTCCTTTTCTCCTACCTGTATCGTGCTGTATACGCCGTCAATCATGTAGGACTTCTTCACTGTTTCAAAGGAAGCCATTTAGCGTGCTACTTGCACCGAATGTTCTGTAAACATTTCTCAAGGAGGGGAAAAACAACATCACACTTGAACACATCAAATCTTATCAGCTGAAATACATGCATCGCTCTGATATCCCTTATTGATTCATCTGTACTCTTGTTGTATATTTGTTGATCGTGTCACTCTGCCAGGACCGATTGAATGTGTGATGGGTGATGAGCCAAGAAGACGCCAACAAGGAACCGTCGGACAAAAAGCTTTATTTGTTTCAGCGAGCCTCAGACTGGAACTGCAGCTTCCAGGAGAAAGAGTATGGGCCGGATGACTCTTCTGCTGTCCTCTCGGACCACTGTCCCTAAATACCTCTTAAATAAAGACCCCCACTCTTCGTAACTCTAGCCTTGGACAAAGCCCAGTCAACCTATTTCCTGACCTTATTCCATACTTGCCAACCTTGAGACCTCCGATTCCGGGGGGTGGGGTGGGGGCGGGGTGTGGTTGGGGGCGTGGTTAAGAGGGGAGGAGTATATTTACAGCTAGAATTCACCAACTCGAGTATTTCATATATATTTCATATATATATATATATATTAGGGCTGTGAATCTTTAGGTGTCCCACGATTCGATTCAAAATCGATTCTTGGGGTCACGATTCGATTCAAAATCGATTTTTTTTTTTCCAATTCAACACGATTCTCGATTCAAAAACGATTTTTTTTGGTTTTTTTTGTAATTTTTTAAATTATTTTTTTTAATGAAAATAATACACAACAATACCATAATAATGCAATACAATTTCAAAACCAAACCCGACCCAGCAACATTCAGAATAGCAATAAACAGAGCAATTGAGAGCAATTGAGGACACACAAACTGAAAAAAATATTATCAATAGTATCAATATTAGTAACAATTTCAACATAGTGATTAAAAATCCCTCATTGATATTATCATTACAAACATTAATAAAAAATAAAAAAAAACATTATTTTAAATGAACCAAAATATGACTTATGTCATTGTGAAAATATTGGACACAATGTGTTGTAAAGTTTATGAGATGCGATGCAAGTGTAAGCCACTGTGACACTTTTATTTTTTTTATGAATGTCTAATGATAATGTCAATGAGGGATTTTTAATCACTGCTATGTTGAAATTGTAACTAATATTGATACTGTTGTTGATAATATTCATTTTTGTTTCACTACTTTTGGTTTGTTCTGTGTCGTGTTTGTGTCTCCTCTCAATTGCTCTGTTTATTGTGTTGCTGGGTCAGGTTTGGTTTTGGAATTGGATTGCATTGTTATGGTATTGCTGTGTATTGTTTTGTTGGATTGATTAATTAAACATTTAAAAAATAAAAAATAAAAAAAATTAATAAATAATAATTTTAAAAAAATAAATAGATTTTTTAAAAATGAGAATCGATTCTGAATCGCACAACGTGAGAATCGCGATTCGAATTTGAATCGATTTTTTCCCACACCCCTAATATATGTATATATATATATATATATATATATATATATATATATATATATATATATATATATATATATATATATATATATATATATATATATATATATATATTTTATTATACATATAAATAAAATAAATACTTGAATTTCAGTGTTCCAGAGGCTATCCAGTAGATGGCAGTATTGTCCTGTTTAAGAGTGTCACAACATTGCTGTTTATGGCAGAGGAACTGCTTAACGGTAGACGAAAACGTGACTGCTGTTGTTGTGTGTTGTTACCGCGCTGGGAGGACGTTAATGAAACTGCCTAACAATAAACCCACATAAGAAACCAAGAACTCGCCCTCGCTCATTCTACAGTTAGAACGTGATTGGGCAGGCACGCTGTTTATATCGTGGGAAAGCGGACGTGAAAACAGACTGTCGCCGCTGTCCCCACTCAGGTCCACATTGAGCTGTAGGGGGCGTGGCCTCCAGCTCCGGCTGGATTCCGGGAGTTTATCGGGAGAACATTTCTTCCGGGAGGTTATCGGGAGAGGCGCTGAATTCCGGGAGTCTCCCGGTAAAACCGGGAGGGTTGGCAAGTATGCCTTATTCCTCTGCTCAGTTTGAGACGGGTGTTCTCCGACCCCTTGACCTCCACTCCTACCTGTGGAGGCTTCTACCAGATGTCGCTAATGTGTTTACACTTCCTCCTAAAATCCAACTGCTGCTATCCTTTAAGTTCCCCAATGTCCTGGGGACAAAAGCCCCCACTCTCTACGACGAGCTGTGATGGACATCTGCACCCGAAGCTATCTAAGGGCATATTTCCTTAATAGAATAATCCCCTAAAAGATTCTGTGACCAAATTCAAATACATGCTAGTTCACAATCATATAAGAAAATTGCACACGGTATAATTTACCACAGTCTGGCTCAATAAAATTTTCTGCACATAGATGTAAATGTCCAGGCTCGCCGTCTCAACATTTACCTCCGTTCAATCCTAAATCTAATTGATTTTAGGTCTACAATTTGGATTTTACTGTCTAATGGACTCTTTTCGATCCTAGAGCACATTACTTTAGATTACTTTTGGACTAGGAAGCTTAGATTTAGTAATACGTTCCAATTCGGCTAACCTAGCCATATCCGTAGGTCTCCCTGTGGCTCATCACCCATCACACAGTCCTGGGAGAGTGACACGATCAATAAATATACAACACTCTAATTGGCACTATATGTAGTTTGTAAAAATAATAATGTGGAAAAAGTGCATTTTTATTAGCATTTTTTTTTTTAGCCACAAGAGCAGCAACATCTTGATCGAACATCTCATAGCAGGTGAGTATTTTATCGACACCCGCTTTTTTAAGTCTTATACAAGTCAACTATGTGTGCATGTGCAAAATATTGTTGTGCTACAAAAGTTTGTGTGGTGGTTGCTTCCTTATTTGTGACTATTCCAAGCTGATTATCATCTACCCGTGCATAGTAGCGGCATTTGAACTGAATGTGACAGCGTGTCATAGTTACGACTGTCAACTGGATTGAAAAAATACCAATAGCCGTATCATTAGTCTTCCTGGAGCAACTCGGCATACAGCCCTACTCTGATAGTGTTTTGCTAAATAGGTTGCATCAAAGCTAGTCAAAAATCGGTATTAAGAAAGTTATTTGTAGCGGTATAATCTTGAAAAAAATGGATTGTGCATCCCTAAAAATAATGGAAAAATACTTTGAGAAATAATTTGTGTTTAATTTTAGTGTTTATATCCAATACTTCAAATAAATTGAATTTAAATTCCAAATTGCAAATAGTGCTTGAGCCGGCTCCACTCTTGTATTAGCGACTGCTGCAGTCAGGCCTGGCCCTAACCAATCTGGCGCCCTAGGCAAGATTTTAGGTGCCCCCCCCCCCCCCCCACATCGGCAGTGAAGTGTATATACTCACAAGAAACCGAATAGCTTTGTCTTTGACCTTTTTTTTTACTTAAAGAAAGCAAATTAACATATTATATGAGAATGGTATGTTATGATTATCTTTAACCGAACCACAGCAGTGCTCAAATTAAAAAACAGCATTCCCTCTCATGTGATATTGCTTAATTAACATTAATGATGTGCACTTTAACAACTAGGCTTACAACTATACCTAATATATAAAGGGGTGGAAAAGTGACTATTACCTGCAGGGCAAACATTAGCTAACCAGAAGGCAATAACAATGTCAACAAAAAACACCTGCTTAAAAGATCTAATACAAATGTCCCTGAGGAATGTAAGGTGGGAGTACTGTAATTACCTAACGTTACATTATTATTTTCCATAACAATTCAGCCCCCTCCACAATATTAACCTGACGTTAAAACAGAACTATCTATTTATTGATTAGCAATTGCCGAATCATGTAGCATTAGCTTAATGCTAAAAAGCCAGGTTACTATCACATTCTGTAACAGACAAATAATTTCATGTAGGCTAACGTTACCTACCTGCTACCTCTGTCTTTTTCTCGTTTCTCCTCCTCCTCTTTTCTCTTTTTTCTTCCCTGGGCACCTGACAGTTTTGGCCGTTTTGACATCTTGTGTTGATATTTTTTGACGTGGTGACGTCCAAAAAGAGTCATGATACGGGAAGGGAGGGGGCGCACCGTGCGGGGCGTAATGTTGTAACAAATAATATTTCTATTAAATAGGCTTTACTTTGCATTTTAATTAACGTGGGATTATTTTTTGTATTTAGAAATAATAGTACCAACTTTTATTTATTTATTTATTTTTTCTCCAACATTTGTGGCACTGGCGTGGCGCCCCCTGATGGACGGCGCCCTTAGCATTTGCCTATACGGCCTATGCCACGGGCCGGCCCTGGCTGCAGTGTTCCGTATTTGTCACACACAATATAAATGACACAGCTGCAGAATGTGGCTTTTTTTTCAGTAACGGGTTTATTAATTTAGTGCAAAAGACAGACAGAACTCATTCAGAATGTCTTCTTTTCCTTAGAGGTTGATTTCCACTAAAGCCCTCACTCAGTCCTGTCGTGAGCGCTGGCAGGAGACATAACATCAACTACACACCGAGAACACATCCTTTGTTTTCCTCTTTAATATCTTTCCTTGGACTTGTAAAAGAGATGGGGGGGAGGACCAGGGGAGCATTTCAAACCTTAACTCAAGATTTTCCCATCTTGCAATTAATCACAATAATAAAAAGCAAGAATGTTACAATGGAAGAGTCAACACTGACACACAAGTTCACTGAAAAACAAAAATGTTCCTCGTTTTATTCACTCGTTGTGTGGGGGAACCAAAAAAAACCCAAAAAAAACTTGCAAAGTACATAAGTTAATCAATACGGTATATTTATACAATGATAAAAAATAAAATAATTTCATAATAATTGTACTTTTTATTTTATTTTAAAAGGTTCACACCGTTACAATAAAGATATACTGTTTCCACTCCATGACAACTAATGCAATAAAAACAGGTAAATCGAAGAAACAACTCCAGAGTTCCCGACTTTAAAGGCTTATTGGCTACCACCTTGTCCTAAAAGACCACGACCACTGCAGACGAAGAAAACAGGCACCAGCTCTCCTCTGAAACAGGGAAACTAGATCAAACACAGCCCGCTGAGAATAGAAAAGAACACATATAAAAATCCAACGCTCTACACCTTCCAGGACGGCATCTCGGCCTTTCGCCGCGTCTGTCGGCACGAGGGAAGGGAGGTGGGATGTGTCGGGGAGGGTTTCGGGGATAGAAGGATGAAAAACAAGGCGTGGATAACTAATCGAGATGGCTGATGAACTGATGAATGTGTAGCAATTGTCTATCAATGCATATTCTGTTAATAGTTAATCCCTGGACCAGTCATCGGTCAGTCACTGGGTTGATACATTTACACCATAATCACACCTATTTAAACAAATCAAGATGTTTTCAGAACTGTATGAGAATCCACCAGTTAAAACGAGTGCAGTCAAACGATACCATTTTTTTATACAGATTAATCACACTTTCGAAATTGGATTAATCACGATTAATCACAGGTTGTTATTCGCTCGCATAAGTTAAATTAACCTAAAAAAATGTTGACACATGCAATCTCACTGTCAACCAGAATTCCAGTAGTCGATACCTACGAATTTCCGCGATTCTCGTTGCTTATTGGACGCCACGATAAAATATGTACTTTCAAATTCAATATTTGATTGAAAACGGTTTGAAAAGCGTCAAGTATTTAAGATGACCGTGCTTCAATATACTTGTGCGCATAATTTAAATGGCAGTAGCAGCTGCCAAAAGGTAAATGGTCTGTATTTATATAGCACTTTACTAAACCTGGGATGATACCCAAGTACTTTACATTATACGTATCATTGACACGCACGTTTTATGTGTGCCACTTGAATGCACCACAGTTGTTTGTTTGAAACGTGCTAACAGTTGTATCTAAAATCCCGTTTGGACAAAATGTTACGGTGTCATTCATCTTTGCACTGGCCTGATCATTGACCGGATAACAACCATTCAAGGTTCAGGTAAAGGAGCAAGTGCGCTCCAAAAAAAAAAAAAAAAAGTGTGTGATTAATCTACGTAAGTACATGTTTAATGGGATAATTTTTTTTGTGTTTAATTGCACGAGTAAATACATTCAATTGGACTGATCTAGTTAGAATATACACTTTTTTTTTTAAAGACACGACTTAGAACAACTTTAAAAGTTGAATTAATCTAATTTACAGTAGATAACAACATATTATCATTGCCATTTTTTTGCTATGTATTATTTTTGTTCTTTAAAGGCCTACTGAAAGCCACTACTACCGACCACGCAGTCTGATAGTTTATATATCAATGATGAAATCTTAACATTGCAACACATGCCAATACGGCCGGGTTAACTTATAAAGTGCAATTTTAAATTTCTAAATTTCTAAACTTCCGGTTGAAAACGTCTATGTATGATGATGTTTGCGCGTGACGTCAATCGTTGAAACGGAAGTATTCGGACACCATTGTATCACAATACAAAAAGCTCTGTTTTCATCGCAAAATTCCACAGTATTCTGGACATCTGTGTTGGTGAATCTGTTTAATGAACAATGGAGACTGCAAAGAAGAAAGCTGTAGGTTGGATCGGTGTATTAGCGGCTGGCTGCAGCAACACAACCAGGAGGACTTTGACTTGGATAGCAGACGCGCTATCCGACGCTAGCCTCCGACCGCATCGATGATCGGGTGAAGTCCTTCGTCGCTCCGTCGATCGCTGGAACGCAGGTGAGCACGGGTGTTGTTGAGCAGATGAGGACTGGCTGGCGTAGGTGGATAGCTAATGTTTTTAGCATAGCTCTGTGAGGTCCCGTAGCTAAGTTAGCTTCAATGGCGTTGTTAGCAACAGCATTGTTAAGCTTCGCCAGGCTGGAAAGCATTAACCGTGTAGTTACAGGTCCATGGTTTAATAGTATTGTTGATTTTCTGTCTATCCTTCCAGTCAGGGGTTTATTTCTTTTGTTTCTATCTGCAGTTAAGCCCGATGCTATCACGTTAGCTCCGTAGCTAAAGTGCTTCGCCGATGTATTGTCGTGGAGTTAACAGTCACTGTGAACGTCCATTTCGCTTTCTCGACTCTATAGTATCCGAGGTGGTTTAAAATACAAATCCGTGATCCATAATAGAAAAAGGAGAACGTGTGGAATCCAATGAGCCAGATTGTACCTAAGTTACGGTCAGAGCGAAAAAAGATACGTCCTGCACTGCACTCTAGTCCTCCACTCTCACGTTCCTCATCCACGAATCTTTCATCCTGGCTCAAATTAATTGGGTAATCGTCGCTTTCTCGGTCCGAATCGCTCTCGCTGCTGGTGTAAACAATGGGGAAATGTGAGGAGTCCTTCAACCTGCGACGTCACGCTACTTCCGGTACAGGCAAGGCTTTTTTTTTATCAGCGACCAAAAGTTGCGAACTTTATCGTCGATGTTCTCTACTAAATCCTTTCAGCAAAAATATGGCAATATCGCAAAACGATCAAGTATGACACATAGAATGGATCTGCTATACCCGTTTGAATAAAAAAAATTCATTTCAGTAGGCCTTCAAGAATGAATAAGAACGACTACGGGGTATTTCGAGCATCATTGTTTCTCTCGTGTAGCTAAGTAAGCTCACCAAAATAGTATATAAATGTATATCTCCCAGTATGTTCTACACATTTAGGCATGAATATATTTGAACACCGTTATCAGCGTCAAATTATATGGGGTTTGTAACCCAGTTTTTTTGTGAGCATCTCGTTAGCTTTCGCGGGTGTAGTTCATGTATGTTTGAAAAATGGCGTTGCTAACCAGTCGTGGGCACTAAAACAATAGGAAGGAACAAAAGCATTTCATCATTACAATATGAGACATTTGACGAATAAAATATTGATATTTGATGAGATTGCATGCACATGACAATCCAATCCGGTCGCTTGATACTGGGACGTGACTTACATGGCAACAAAACCCCCAAATTAAGGGTGGAAAAAGTGTGTTTGTTTTCAGGCCGCCAGCATGACACAAAGAAAAGGGTTTGAATAATCAATCGGACAGAGCGTGTCATAGGGAGTCCAACAAGCTAAAGATGATGTGGGAAAGGAGCGATGCAGAGAGTGGAGACAAGTGTTGCAAGAAGATAAGTGATTTTTTTTACACAACAGTTGAGCTGCTGGGGATTGTGTGTATTGTCATGTTCCATTTGTCAGGGTGTGAAGACTTTTTTTTCCCAGCGTCTTTCCTCCTCACTGCTAAGCCAGCGGTGTGTGTGCGGGGAGATGCAGTAAGTCGTTGCTTTCCGATCTTGCAAACGGGGACCGTTTGGCAGAAGCTACAGGCCTGGTGGTGAGACAAAAAAAAAAAAACACGAAGGTCACCGGTGAGGAAGAACAATTAGAGACGGCAGGTGTCAGCGTGGCTTCATTAAATATTTAGAGAGGACAGCGTAAAGCGTCAGACTTCTCCTCTTTTGGGTGAATCTCACAGCCCTCAATCAATAGACTGAAAGCAATCAACATTTTGTTTAAAGTGTAAACATCAACTTTTGATTAATGGTGCCGTCAAGGCAGACCTCCTGCAGAAGCAACTGTGGAGATTAATGAGACACGGGCATGAATCAAAATGTTTTTATACACCCGGAAAGCCCGTTTATTTCACTTTTAAACGACGCCCCATTTGTTAAGATCATACAGTACATTTTTAG
>NC_084754.1:8605944-8748444 GCF_033978785.1 Entelurus aequoreus | reverse complement strand
AAACTAGCTTTTCTTACCTTCTGGTACCTGCTTAAGTGTATTTGAGATCTGCATAAGTCCTGAAAATTTGCACAAGTCCGCCACTATAGTCCGTGCTGATACCGTAGTCGATAAGCTTCTTCTTTTTTTCTATCTTCTTGTTATGGGACATTAATCCTCCGCTTTTGCCATTTCTAATATAAAGTAGTGTAAAGTTCTTACTTATATCTGTCAGTAAACTCGCCATGAAAGTGCTAAAACATACCGGTGTAGTGAGTTTACATTATTCACCCAAGGAACTTTAGTTATTAGAGGGTTCCGGTTTTTCACGGGACACATTTACGGCGTTGTTGTTGCACTAGTGAGCCACGGATGAGGAGATGCTGCTCCGTTATGGATTGAAGTAAAGTCTGAATGTCATTAAAACAGTTAGCTCCATCTTTTGACACTTCTTCCACTCCCGTCCTTGCACGCTATACCGCTACAACAAAGATGACGGAGAAAAGACGCTGTCGAAGGTGAGCCACGTAAATAAGACCGCCCACAAAACGGCGCATCCTGGAGCGACTGTCAGAAAGCTACTTGAAAACGGTCTGTAAAACATAATCTATGCAACATTTTGACCAAAGAACCACCATCACATGTTACGTAGACCACAAGAAAGTGTTTTCCATTTAGAAAAAATAATAATAATATGCGCCCTATATGGAAAAAAACCTGACTAGACCCGCTCATCGGCAGTGCGCCTAATAATCCGGTGCGCCCTATGGTCCGAAAAATACGGTACATTTGAGTATTTTTAGGTGATACATTTGCACTTCTTTTAAGTTATATTTTACTATTGTATTTTATTCATCCTTCTGTGTTACAATGTAAATGTGACACTGCGTGTTTTCAAATGTGCTATACAAATGAATAAACCGAACTGAACTACGATAAACGAGACAAGCTAAAAAAAATAGGCCAACTTCAGGCAAAATTCTCAAAATCCTAATCCTACGAAAAGCGTAGCCTCAGAAAGTACCACAAACTGGACGCTGAAAGAACTTTAAACTGGATTCAATATCTGAAATTAGTACTTATTTTCACTAAAATACCTTTTGTGATGAACTCGCATGGCTGCGGTCGTTGTGACCCCCACGATGCGGGAAACAGGAGAACGACGTGCAGGTAACAGTCTTTTAATATACTCAACCAAGAGAGAAGCAGTCGTGCATGCAAAAGGTCCATAACATAGTCGATCCTCGAGCACTGAAGAACAGGCGAGGCAGGCATAAATAACCGCCTGATTGGCAACTGCAACCGGGTGTGCCAGGCTGCCAATCAGGGACAGGTGAGGGGAAACGAGCGCTCATGGAGACATGCAGGAAGGGGAACGAAAATAAGACTGCCGACAAGAAACAAACACCAAACAAGGAACCGCAACCAGAAGTGAATTGACAGATCGTCACACCTTTTTTGTTACTAGGTGTTACTGTCATAATTTGCTTATGTTAAAGGACCCATAGCGTCCAGATGATGCGATCATTTCTCGAACAAGCTCTCTTTATGTATATTTTGGTCCTGAAACTGAATTTGACAGTCATTTTCCATAATATCAATGAGTTTTTGGGTAATGGGTAGATAACTAACCGTACTTGGAATGCCCCCTTTCCATCCAGACTGGCTGTGCCGCCCCCTCTTGGTGTGATGTCATCTACAGAACTGGAGCCCATATTTCCCCACATAGAGTGGGTAAAGGCATGCGGAGGAGGCTGTTTTTTATTTGGTTTTTAAACCCCATTGTTAAAGGATATATATATATATATACACATGTACAATTAGTGTGACAACGTCAGATCTTCTATTATGGTAAATGGTAAATGGGTTATACTTGTATAGCTTTTCTACCTTCAAGGTACTCAAAGTGCTTTGACAGTATTTCCACATTCACCCATTCACTCACACATTCACACAATAATGGTGGGAGCTGCCATGGAAGGCGCTAACCACGACCCATCAGGAGCAAGGGTGAAGTGCTCAAGGACACAACGGACGTGACTAGGGTGGTAGAAGCTGGGGATCGAACCAGGAACCCACTCTCCCAACCGCGCCACGCCGTCCCTATTGATTCTAATCATCTGCGACAGACTTATGGTTCATTAGGGCAGTGTTTTTCAACCTTTTTTTGAGCCAAAGCACATTTTTTGCGTTGAAAAAATGCGCAGGCACACCACCAGTAGAAATCATTAAAAAACAAAACTCAGTTGACAGTAAAAAGTCATTGTCGCAATTGTTGGATATGACTTTAAACCATAACCAAGCATGCATCACTATAGCTCTTGTCTCAAAGTAGGTGTACTGTCACCACCTGTCACATCACGCCGTGACTTATTTTGAGTTTTTTGCTGTTTTCCTCTGTGTAGTGTTTTAGTTCTTGTCTTGCGCTCCTATTTTGGTGTTTTTTTCTCTTTTTTTGGTATTTTCCTGTAGCAGTTTCATGTCTTCCTTTGAGCGATATTTCCCGCATCTACTTTGTTTTAGCAATCGATAATATTTCAGATGTTTTTATCCTTCTTTGTGGGGACATTGTAGATTGTCATGTCATGTTCGCATGCACATTGTGGACGCCGTCTTTGCTCCACAGTAAGTCTTTGCTGTCGTCCAGCATTCTGTTTTTGTTTACTTTGTAGCCGGTTCAGTTAAATAAATGATAAATGGGTTATACTTGTATAGCGCTTTTCTACCTTCAAGGCACTCAAAGCGCTTTGACAGTATTTCCACATTCACCCATTCACACACACATTCACACACTGATGGCGGGAGCTGCCATGCAAGGCGCTAACCAGCAGCCATCAGGAGCAAGAGTGAAGTGTCTTGCCAAAGGACACAACGGACGTGACTAGGATGGTAGAAGGTGGGGATTGAACCCCAGTAACCAACAACCCTCCGATTGCTGGAACGGCCACTCTACCAACTTCGCCACGCGTTTCGTTCTGCATAGCCTTCCCTAAGCTTCAATGCCTTTTCTTAGGGGCACTCACATTTTGTTTATTTTTGGTTTAAGCATTAGACACCTTTTTACCTGCACACTGCCTCCCGCTGTTCCCGACATCTACAAAGCAATTAGCTACTGGCTGCCACCTACTGATATGGAAGAGTATTACACGGTTACTCTGCCGAGCTCTAGACAGCACCGACCACTCAACAACAACACATAATTTGCAGACTATAATTACTGGTTTGCAAAAAATATTTTGAACCCAAATAGGTTATCCCAAACACTGGTTGAAAAACACTGCATTAGGGGCTCATGCTTCCGCACATTCCTACATATGATTTTTTTGTTATGGCAAAGAAAAGTATATTTTCCTGTTTCCGTTCACGAATCAAACAGCCTTGGCAGCGTGTTTTGAGCGCACCACGCACGGTCGTCCTCAAAAGAAAATAAGACAAAGCCGCGTCTTTCTAAGAGTAAATAAGCTTCCAAACATCCCCGTCTCTGGTGCTGGAAAAGGGATTTGTGTGGAGCTGAGGAAGAAGGAAAGCGGCTGTCGAAGTGAAGTGGAGGATCAGAGAAGACAAACAGCGTGGACGGAACCCCCCAGGAGGACGGGGCTAAATTAGTAGCATCCGGTTTTCGAGTTAGTGCAGTGTTAAATGGTAAATTCTGAGCTTTTATGACGCCCTCACACACACACTCCCTCTCTCCCCTTTACTCCCGCTGTTACAGTGTTCGGTGACTACTGCCGACATGACAGAGAGAAGTCGAAGCGAGCACTTTTTTAGTCGTTGACCGCAACTCCGCCACAATTTACAGCTGCAGCCTGTAAACCTGCATGCGAACGATTGAGGTTGTTTGGACTAAATTGAGCACATGTAGCCAAATTGGGTGCACTATTGTAGGGAACCTCGCGCATGTGTGTGAGTGGGAAAGAAAAAAAGAGGTGGTCAATAAAAAGCGGTTTTTAAAGAGAGGTTTCATCTGATCACCTTATTTCAATTAACTCACAAGCCTAAGAAGTACCGTATTTTTCGGACTACAAGGCACACCTAAAATCCTTTCATTTTCTCAAAACTCGACTGCGCACCCTATAACTTCGACACCTAATGTACGAAATAATTTTGGTTGTGCTTACCGACCTCGAAGCTATTTTATTTGGTACACGGTCAAATTATGAGGGTGACCAGCAGATGGCAGTCACACATAAGAGATACGTGTAGACTGCAATAGGACTCAGGTAAACAACACCAACATTGTATATGTTCCATTGAAAATATACAACATTACACACGGCGCTCAAAAATCCATCAAAATGTTTTAGTACGACTTTTGGTAAGCTATGAAGCCGCACCGCTTGATGGATTGTACTGTGCTTCAACATATGAGTATTATTATGGTAAAGTCTGAATTTCATTAAAACAGTTAGCTCCATCTTTTGACACTTCTTCCACTTTTACACTCTTTACACCGCTACAACAAAGATGACGGGGAGAAGACGTAAATAAGACCGCCCACAAAACGGCGCATCCTGAAGCGACTGTTGCCAAAATTTTACTGTAAAAATGCAGTTTTTTTTTATTTACAGTAAAAAAACAAATGCAAATTTTACAGTAGAATTCTGGCAACTGAGCTGCCTTTTTTTTTTTTTTTTACACCATAAAAACAGGAGTACAGTTTTTCAGTTTACAGTAATATACACTAAAATTTAAGGTGAAATTATTGCAACTTACCATATATTTTTTAAACATTTTATTTAAAAAAAAAATCTACTAATAAAATGCATAAAAACAATTTTGTAATAATAGTGTTCACTGTTAAACGCGGCCGTCTGGGGCCAAACATACACTACCGTTCAAAAGTTTGGGGTCACATTGAAATGTCCATATTTTTGAAGGAAAAGCACTGTACTTTGCCATGAAGATAACTTTAAACTAGTCTTAACTTTAAAGAAATACACTCTATACATTGCTAATGTGGTAAATGACTATTCTAGCTGCAAATGTCTGGTTTTTGGTGCAATATCTACATAGGTGTATAGAGGCCCATTTCCAGCAACTATCACTCCAGTGTTCTAATGGTACAAGGTGTTTGCTCATTGGCTCAGAAGTCTAATTGATGATTAGAAAACCCTTGTGCAATCATGTTCACACATCTGAAAACAGGTTAGCTCGTTACAGAAGCTACAAAACTGACCTTCCTTTGAGCAGATTGAGTTTCTGGAGCATCACATTTGTGGGGTCAATAAAACGCTCAAAATGGCCAGAAAAAGAGAACTTTCATCTGAAACTCGACAGTCTATCCTTGTTCTTAGAAATGAAGGCTATTCCACAAAATTGTTTGGGTGACCCCAAACTTTTGAACGGTAGTGTAACTGCGATGTGGCCCTCAGTGAAAACAACTTTGACACCTCATGTCTAGACAGTTAGATTTTCAATTGATATTTCATATAACAAAAATAAAAAATCAGCACGCAGCGAAAAAAACAACCACAAACCCGGAACTAAATGTTGCTACCTAAAGACTATACTGGCTTGTATGGCTTGCGCTGTTGTTTCATGCGTTAGAAAGACCAGATGATCATGGATCAAAATTATCATGAGTATAGTACCGTTTTTGATTCATTAGTACCGCAATACTATACTAGCATCGGTATACCGTACAACCCTACTAGTATTGCTATTAGTTTTTCTAAGGCCATTATTCTTAGCACCTGCAGGGATGGACTGGCCATCGGGAGAACCGTTAGTTTAATAATTTTGTATGCCACTCAACAAACGTTTATTTATTTTATACTGCGCCTTGCCTTGGTAACTACCGTAACTCTCCTGGGCCGGTGACGATTGATTTGCCCAATCCGTGGCATCATTTATGTATTCAGGGCTGAAGAATACAAAAGGGATATTGTTCAGTATAGTGGCGTCATTGAAGGCTTGTGTGTTTGTACAGTGTGTACATCAAAGGGGCGAGTTGGCACAATATCTGCACACTGATTGCAATGTGCCAGCCTGGTCCAAATCCCAGTCCACCCCCTGCTGAACACTGGATGTGTCACGTGGGGGCAGTCACAATGCATGTGATTGGTGCTTATATTTCCTTGGTGTATACCTTTACTAGCATCATACCAAAACCTGCCAGAGAGCTGCACAGTTTGAATAAGAATAAGCTAAATATCTTGTTATGGTGGCTAAATGACAAGCTTTTGTCAAGATAATAAAGCGGCCGGACCAGATGTCCTCAGCCTTGGAATATATTCACGAGTTTTAGCAATTTAAATGTACCGTATTTTCAGGGCTAAAGAACGTCAAGGTATTTAGGCCGCACCCACAAAATTTGTGAATAAATAAATATTTTAAGATATATGAGCCGCACAGGATTATAAGCCGCAGATATATACAAGAGATTTTGTAAATGTTTATTTACATACCTTAATTGTCTTCAAACGGTGCACGTCACACGTTAGTAAAACGGCTGATCAAACAAAACAGAAGTCATTGTCGTTGGCTGCGGAAGCTCACTCTCCAATCAGCTGAACAGACTCAATAACTCTACTGTGATGTTTTGATAAATTTGCGAAACTGAAACAATACAAAAATTAGCAAATATGCTAACAAGGTTACGAGTGTATGTGTTAGTATTATTAACTTACAATGGCATTCTTTTTGTGGCTCAAAAAGGTTTATCATGTCTTCTTATTCATAACCTTTTTCAAATTTTCTTGTAATCAGACCATATTTTCGGTAGATTATGGAATTTGTACCTGGTAAAAATTTTCCATCTAGTATACCGAAAATATGGTCTGATAACAAGAACATTTATTGATAACCTTTTTCAACTGTTCTTGTAATCACACCTTATTGTCGTTAGATTATGGAATTTGTACCTGGTAAAAATTCCATCTAATATACCCAAAATATGGTCTAATAACAAGAACATTTATTCATAACCTTTTTTCTAATTTTCTTGTAATCAGACCTTATTTTCGGTAGATTATGGAATTTTTACCAGGTAAAAATTCCATCTAATATACCGAAAATATTGTCTGATAACAAGAACATTTATTCATAACCTTTTTCAAATTTTCTTGTAATCAGACCTTATTTTCGGTAGATTATGGAATTTTTACCTGGTAAAAATTCTGTTTAATTTACAGAAAATATGGTCTGATAACAAGAAAATGTATTATAACCTTTTTCAAATGTTATTGTAATCAAACCTTATTTTCAGTAGATTATGGAATTGTTATCTGGTAAACATTCCATAAAATATACAGAACATATGGTCTGATAACAAGAAAATGTATTCATAACCTTTTTCAAAATTTCTTGTAAACAGACCTTATTTTCGGCAGATAATGGAATTTTTTACCAGGTAAAAATTCTGTCTAATATACAGAAAATATGGTCTGATAACAAGAAAATGTATTCATAACCTTTTTCAAAAATTCTTGTAAACAGACCTTATTTTCAGTACATTATGGAATTGTTATCTGGTAAAAATTCCATAAAATATACTGAAAATATGGTCTAATAACAAGAAAATGTATTCATAACCTTTTTTTAAATTTTCTTGTAATCAGACCTTATTTTTGGTAGATTATGGAATTTTTACCTGGTAAAAATTCTGTCTGATATACAGAAAATATGGTCTGATAACAAGAAAATGTATTCATAACCTTTTTCAAAATTTCTTGTAAACAGACCTTATTTTCAGTAGATTATGGAATTTTTACCAGGTAAAAATTCCATCTAATATACCGAAAATATTGTCTGATAACAAGAAAATGTATTCATAAACTTTTTCAAATGTTATTGTAATCAAACCTTATTTTCAGTAGATTATGGAATTGTTATCTGGTAAAAAATTCCATAAAATATACTGAAAATACGGTCTGATAACAAGAAAATGTATTCATAACCTTTTTCAAATTTTCTTGGAATCAGACCTTATTTTCGGTAGATTATGGAATTTTTACCTGGTAAAAATTCCGTCTAATATACCGAAAATATGGTCGATAACAATAAATGTATTCATAACCTTTTTTCAAATTTTTTTGTTATCAGACCTTATTTTCGGTAGATTAGATGGAATTTTTACAAGGTAACAATTCCATAATCTACGGAAAATATGGTTTTATAACAAGAAATATGATATCAGACCTTATTTTCGGTAGATTATAACATTTTTACCAGGTAAAAATTCCATAAAATACCTAAAATATGGTCTGATAACAAGAACATTTGAAAAACGTTATGAATAAGAAGACATAATGAACCTTTTTGAGCAACAAAAAGAATGCCATTGTAAGTTAATAATACTAACACAGACACCCGTAACCTTGTTGGCATATTTGCTAATGCTAAGGACGCCAGCTAGATTACATTACGATAGCACGTACAAATATTGAGGAAAACAATCCTACCGACATCTCACATGGAACGGTTTAGTAAGTGTGAAATGTTTTAGTTATATTGTAAAAATGTACAAATGTTGCTTGAAGTGATGAATGAAGAATCCTTTTGAGCAGAAAACGTTATGGGCGGTTACATTTCCAGTTCAAGTCACGAAACAGGAATTACATTTTCCACCTGCAGCACCAGCTGTGAGCGAACTCGGCCAAAAGATAGCGCATAGCATAAACAATAACACCTTTTCAATGTCTGTGTGGGTGTAACATGACAGCTATTTGTTGAATACAAAATATTATGGCTGTTAGCGAAGAAAAATCCATAAACTTGCTTCACCGTTTTATAAGCCACAGGTTTCAAAGCATGGGAAAACAGTAGTGGCTAATACAAAACCCAAAACCAGGGAAGTTGGCACATTGTGTAAATCGTAAATAAAAACAGAATACAATGATTTGCAAATCCTTTTAAACCTATATTCAATTAACTGTATTGCAAAAACAAGATACTTAACGTTCTAACTGGAAAACGTTATTTTTTGGAAATATTAGCTCATTTGGCATTTGATGCCTGCAAAATGTTTCAAAAAAGCTGGCAGAAGTGGCGAAAAAGACTGAGAAAGTTGAGGAATGCTCATCAAACACTTATTTGGAACATTCCACAGGTGAACAGGCTAATTGCGAACAGGTGGGTGCCATGATTGGGTATAAAAGCAGCTTCCAGTTATGAAATACTCAGTCATTCAAAAACAAGGATAGGGCGAACAAATGCGTGAGCAAATTGCTTAAGAACAACATTTCTCAACCAACTTTTGCAAGGAATGTAGGGATTTCACCATCTATGGTCTGTAATACCATCAAAAGGTTAAGAGAATCTGGAGAAATCACTGCACGTAAGCGGCAAGGCTGAAAACCAACATTGACCTTTGATCCCTCAGGCGGTACTGCATCAAAAAGCGACATCAGTGTGTAAAGGATATCACCACATGGGCTCAGGAACGCTTCAGAAAACCACTGTCAGTAACTACAGTTTGTCGCTACATCTGTAAGTGCAAGTCAAAACTCTACTATGCAAAGCCAAAGCCATTTATCAACAACACCCAGAAACGCCGCCGGCTTCGCTGGGCCCGAGCTCATCTAAGATGGACTGATGCAAAGTGGAAAAGTGTTCTGTGGTCTGACGAGTCCACATTTCAAATGGTTTTTGGAAACTGTGGACGTCGTGTCCTCCGGAACAAAGAGGAAAAGAACCATCCGGATTGTTATAGGCGCAAGGTTGAAAAGCCAGCATCTGTGATGGTATGGGGGTGTATTAGTGCCCAAGGCGTGGGTAACTTACACATCTGTGAAGGCACCATTAATGCTGAAAGGTACATACAGGTTTTGGGGCAACATATGTTGCCATCCAAGCAACGTTACCATGGACGCCCCTGCTTATTTCAGCAAGACAATGCCAAGCCACGTGTTACAACAGCGTGGCTTCATAGTAAAAGAGTGCGTGTACTAGACTGGCCTGCCTGTAGTCCAGACCTGTCTCCCATTGAAAATGTGTGGTGCATTATGAAGCCCAAGTTTCTCCGTTCAAACATTACATATCTTGTCTTTGCAGTCTATTCAATTGAATATAGGTTGAAAAGGATTTGCAAATCATTGTATTCTGTTTTTAATTACGAATTACACAACGTGCCAACTTCACTGGTTTTGGAAAATACGGTAACACATATTGGCTTCTGCACATACTTGTATACAAGAAGATGATGCATGAATACAACACTGTTCTCGTTGCTATAAAAGAAGAGAGCTGATTTTAATCTCCACACATCTATCTTCTTCGCCCGTCCCTTCCCTGCGGCTCTTTCCATTTTCCTCCCGCTCATCTCTCTGCGTCAGGGTCAGAGTTCAGCTCGGAGATAAGGGAATAGAAACAGGATCCTCTGTGACTCTCTATCAGGCTCTCAGACTCGATACCGCAGTGATCAGTCACCTGTATCTGTGGCCCGGCGCAGCTCTCTGTGATGAGCTCGGGCGGAAGTCATCCCTCTCGGTGCCTGCTGGGCTCGAGTGCAGATATGTTACGTGTCTGACCCGGAGCTTGTGTCGCTCAATACAAAATAACGCGTGGCATTGGGAAAAAGGACACAGAAGGCGCAAACTCGGGAGGTAATGTAACATTACCAGGCTGCATTAGCTCCAACGACGTTTTTAATGACAGTGCAACTTAATGGACAGGTGCACGCGCTCGGGGTCAGGTAGCCAAAGAATGTGTCGTCTACAGCAGCTATGTGGTTCACGTAATGCCATTGCAACAATTGGGGGAAAGAAATGAATGCCGCCGGAGCTCAGCCTCAGGCATGTCGACCAATTAGCACAACATTTCCACGATTTCCAGTTCAGATACTGCAACATGACAACCATAAACAACAGACTGTGTCTATTTGGAGCATCGGTTTTTATACTGTTGTCCCACATTGTTTATAATGTCTTTTCATGCTATTTTTGAATGAATGAATTAATGTATTTATTCCGGCAGACAGACATACATTACCGTTTAAAAGTTTGGGGTCACATTGAAATGTCCTTATTTTCAATGAAGATAACTTTAAACTAGTCTTAAGTTTAAAGAAATACACTCTATACATTGCTAATGTGGTAAATGACTATTCTAGCTGCAAATGTCTGGTTTTTGGTGCAATATCTACATAGGTCAGGGGTCGGCAACCCGCGGCTCCGCGGCTCTTTGACCACTCTGATGCGACTCAGCTGCATACTTGCCGACCCTCCCGGTTTTCCCAGTATACTTAACGAGCCCCCGATTTTTCCCGGAGACTCCCTCTCCTAGATAACTCCCAGGGCAAATATAATCCTATTTTCACTCTAAGTACTAAATTAAGGGCGTGCCCTAATGGCACTGCAGCAATTGTCCTCTATAGCATTTACAAACAGCGTGCCAGCCCGGCCACATGTTGTATGTAGCTTTTACTTGCACACATAGGAGACAGGAAGCATACTTGCTCAACAGCCACACAGCTTACACTGACGGTGACCGTATCAAACAACTTTAACACTGTTACGTTACAAATATGCGCCACACTGTGAACCCACACCAAAAAAGAATGACAAACACATTTCTGGAGAACATCCCACCGTAACACAACATACACACAACACAACCAATACCCAGAATCCCATGCAGCCCTAACTCTTCCGGTCTAGATTATACACCCCCGCTACTACCAAATCACCCCCACACCAACCCCCCCCCCCCCGTGCGTTGGTTGAGCGGAAGAGTTAGTGCTGCATGGGATTCTGGGTATTGGTTGTGTTGTGTTTATGTTGTGTTACAGTGCAGATGTTCTCCAGAAATGTGTTTGTCATTCTTTTTTGGTGTGGAATCAAAGTGTGGCGCATATTTGTAACGTAACAGTGTTAAAGTTGTTTTTGTACGACTACCATCAGTGTAAGATGTGTGGCTGCTGAACTAGTACGCCTTGCTGTCACTTACGTGAGCACGCTGAAGCGGGGGTTGGCATGTATGACGCCATCAAGCGCCACTTTTTGAAGGGGTTGGCAAGTATGACGCCATCAAGCGCCACTCATTTAAAGTCGCGGGCCGCACTAACATCAAATTTCCATATTGAGATGCGTGCCGGTGCGTGTGTCAGAGACCCCTGGTGTGTCTGAGACCCCTGGTGTGTCTGAGACCCCTGGTGTGTCTGAGACCCCTGGTGTGTCTGAGACCCCTGGTTAACATAGCACAAAGCAATTTAAGCTTTGTATGCAGTGTTTTTCATTTTAAATTTTCAAAAAAATTCTGTGGCTCCCATTATTTTCTTTAATTTGTGAAACTTTCCAAAATGGCTCTTTGAGTGGTAAAGGTTGCCGACCCCTGACATAGGTGTATAGAGGCCCATTTCCAGCAACTATCACTCCAGTGTTCTAATGGTACAATGTGTTTGCTCATTGGCTCAGAAGGCTAATTGAAACAGTTTAGCTCGTTACAGAAGCTACAAAACGGACCTTCCTTTGAGCAGATTGAGTTTCTGGAGCATCACATTTGTGGGGTCAATTAAACGCTCAAAATGGCCAGAAAAAGAGAACTTTCACCTGAAACTCGACAGTCTATTCTTGTTCTTAGAAATGAAGGCTATTCCACAAAATTGTTTGGGTGACCCCAAACTTTTGAACGGTAGTGTATATAGCAACATTTCCTCACTCTTAGTAATTTGACAGACATGCAACGGCACCCACCGAAAAGCGATACAGGAAAAAAAGCAAGAATGCTTATCCATGTCCGGCCCCTAATTTACAATTAACTTATATGTTGGTTATAGAGTCCAAGTTTCAACAGGAGATTTGATGGATACATGACAATTTCAGAACAAGTATAACATTGGATAATGGATGATAATGACAAGTCAGTATACATACACCAATATGGATATAATAGCATTGAGCGACCATGAGATTAGCTCTATCTTGCCTGGGTATCGTTCGTCTTTTGAAGCCTTGTCTGGTGTGTTATGTCCCTTGTTCCACAGTGAGTTCTTTTGCACAAGTGTCCCACAGTTGAGATAGTCCAAACAACTAGTCATGTTTTTGATAGTTTCCCCAACAACACATTTTTTTACCGCAAGGTCGAACACTCTTAGGCTAGAAGACAGTTTAATTTCTCCACTCACATTGTCCCACAGTTTCACCCCCATTTGAGCCTTGAATGTGGAATTTACTGTTATGTTTGAATTTCAGGACACCCATGAGATCATGTGGACCATCTCTGAGTGAAAACAGACTCTGTATATTTGCAGGTAGAGCCCTTTGTGAGGCCATGAACATAATTTGAAGGCTAAATGTATGTATTGAATTGTATCATGTAGTTTAAGAAAATTAGTCATTATGAACAGATCATTGGTATGAACTCTATATGGGGCATAATGCATAATTCTAATAGCCTTTTTCTGGATCTTAAATAGCGGTTCAATAGTGTCCCTGTAGGTGTGCCCCCAAACTTCAGCGCAGTACTCTAAATGCGGCAATAAAAGAGCTAAGTAAACAGTTTTTTTGTATTGTTACTCTATTGTAAGTCCAGGCATAGTTGGGAGCTATGTACTCTTTGTGCAGAGCAACAGCATGTACAAAAAAATGTTGTGCTCAAAATGTTGAGGAAAGCAGTAGGGGTGGGTGCACTTGTACATTTGATACCGATATTGTATCAATTACCGGTACCTGTTTGTCCTAGGTGTGTTGATATAGTCAGGAAGTAGTTGCTACTATGTTAAATATGCCAGTCTTGTCCTTGTTGATACCTACGTAGTGTTTGTACTGTCTATATCCGGAACATGGGATCGGATTGGGTTGCCGATATTTGCCTTTTTTAACTGATTGGCGGTCAACTGATGAGCTGCCGAGCCCAGCTGATGTTTAGCGCAGCTGTGTCCCAGTGTTTTCATAGCTAAAGATCATCCACTCATCCTCACCACCACATCGAGCAGAACGACACAAGAAGCTGTTAGAGGAATATTTCCCACCTGTTCTGCTTGAAGAATGAAACACAATAAGTCCACCCTATGTTTGTATCTTTGCACATACACACACATAGCACGCTCATTAGTTTCGATGGTGAGAAGAGGTGCCAGGTAAGAGATGGAGCAGACGTGTGTGCGCACTAGCTCATAAACACACACTTCCAGTTCCAGTTTCATTGGACTGAAGCCCAAGCAACTCCACTTGGGAGTGGTAGCAGAATGGACAAAAGCATGTGAGCGGTGGGACCATCTTGAGAACGCGCCAGACTTTGTAGAACCCATCTTCTCTCCAGCGCTGGTATTGCTAATATTTGTACTTACTCCATTTGTAGAATAAATGATTACACTTCAATTCCAGCATCCTGGCTTTATTCAGGCAGTCGTTAGAATAAATAACCCGGGAGGACGTCGCCCTTTTAAAGGGAAGGCCTGAACAAAGCTAAATGCTAAAGCTTCAATGTAAAGTAGAGGTGATCAATCCAGATGTTGATACTATCAATACCTCGCATAGGTTTGGCATCAGTATTTAAATAATATCAAAGTGATTAGATTGATATTTTCCATATGGGTTAGTTCAGTGGTTCTTAACCTTCTTGGAGGTACCGAACCCTACCAGTTTCATATGCGCATTCACCGAGCCCTTCTTTTGTGAAAAATACAATTTTTAATTTTTTTTTTCAAAATCAAGACAAAGTTGTATGTTTTTTTTTTTGCTGGTGCACAAAATGAACCGGGCATGAACATCACCTTGTTCAAAGAACGAAACCCACACAGTGCATGAACTCACAACAAATGACACACTTGCAAATCAGTGTGACTTCTGTTGTTGCCTTTGAGAGGCCAGTTCAGAAATGGAAAGTGCCACTCTCATGTCATTTTCACAGCAAAGTCCGTTCCTTTTTCTTCGTTTTCCACTCAGACATACAATACTGGTACACAGCTCATGAAAAACAATATTTTTTGTTATTGTCATTGTAAGTGGGCCAAAACATTCATATTAGAAAATAATCTCAAGCAAATGACTGCTGTTATTTGATTATAATAATAAAACATGTAACTTGTTATTTAGTCAGGTTTGGGACAGGTGTGCTGCGGGTGTGGCCACAGTGCATGTGCACGCCTGACGTCGCTCACATGTGCTTCACTGAATGCTCAAGAATTTTTGCGTTTACTCACGCATATGGAAAATTACAGGGAACATTGTTTGGGGGTATCCATAATACGCCGATAGGGAGAAGTTTTTATTTACACGATGAGTCAGGTGTGTCTTGACCTGTTCACTGAACCCCTGAGGCAGACTCACTGAAACCATAGGGTTCGATCGAACCCAGGTTACGAACCACTGGTCTAGTTAATGTGCACTAGCCACTTTAATTTTGTCAACGACAAAAAACAATTGTATGTAGCATTCACCACCCCGAATTTAGTACATCATCTGATTTACAACAATATTTGCAAATTAGAAATGTAAGATGAACTTCAAAAAAATGTTTTATCGTGTTTATTAAGTTATTTTCAGTTTTATAATCTATTGCAAAGTATTGGATTGCTACTTGAAATCGAAACGAGGGCCAAAAAATCAGATTTGGATCAGAGGCCAAAAATGTTGACCGGGACATCCTTAATTGTATGTACTGTTATTTTAACACACCAGCTGTTTGATTAAAAATGTGCATTTTAGTTTTCATCACCAAATTTGGAGGTGCTGAAATCGCCATGTGAAATCGCCAATGCTAATTAGTATGTACACTACCGTTCAAAAGTTTGGGGTCACATTGAAATGTCCTTATTTTTGAAGGAAAAGCACTGTACTTTTCAATGAAGATAACTTTACACTAATCTTAACTTTAAAGAAATACACTCTATACATTGCTAATGTGGTAAATGACTATTCTAGCTGCAAATGTCTGGTTTTTGGTGCAATATCTACATAGGTGTATAGAGGCCCATTTCCAGCAACTATCACTCCAGTGTTCTAATGGTACAACGTGTTTGCTCATTGGCTCAGAAGGCTAATTGATGATTAGAAAACCCTTGTGCAATCATGTTCACACATCTGAAAACAGTTTAGCTCGTTACAGAAGCTACAAAACTGACCTTCCATTTGAGCAGATTGAGTTTCTGGAGCATCACATTTGTGGGGTCAATTAAACGCTCAAAATGGCCAGAAAAAGAGAACTTTCATCTGAAACTCGACAGTCTATTCTTGTTCTTAGAAATGAAGGATATTCCACAAAATTGTTTGGGTGACCCCAAACTTTCGAACGGTAGTGTATATGGCATATTCAATGAAAATCAGAGCTAGCTGGAAACGTTCTCTATGAGGCATGTTTGCTTTGTTGTCATGGCATATTGCAACATTACCTACAGCAGGCCGCTAGAATATGCCCGTTTCCCCGCCAAGTGCTTAAAAAAATCGGACCTGACATCACATGCAACCCAGGTTTACGTCAACCGCAACCCAGTAGTAGTAGTAGTAGTTAGTGATGTGCAATACCACAGATTTTTTTTCCGATCTAATGCAGTGTAAAATTTAGGCTGGTTATCGGCGATACCGATCTGGTACTTTATGCAAATATAGCTAATGTGTCTATAAACATTTGAAAAGTAGTGCATATCAAGTGTTGCTGCATTGAATGTATTCTCTATATCAAAATCTGTATGCAGCGTCTCCAAATAGCCTACAATAAAATAATACATAGACTTGCTGTTTTACAATACTGTGAGTGACTTATTTAATTTGCCAGTCATTTCCCTAAACAAACAAAAGACAGACTGAATAAACCGAGCACAGCACAGATTGCAGCTGCGCTTGCACATTAGTACTTACCTAGGCGGAATAAAAAGTAGTTCCCTCCAATTGCGTTTCATTTAGACTAGATCTCAATGATTTACATAATTTACATGGTGTTCTTGTTAATGATATACATTATCTCAAATAACTGAAGTATCAAACGTATTGATATTTTGATTTGAGAATCAATATTAATACACAAAGATCTGGTATCGGTGGTAATTGATATTTTAATATTGATCTGCACATCACTAGAAGTAGCAATTTGGTTTTTCATTGATTGATTGAAACTTTTATTCGTAGATTGCACAGTACAGTACATATTCCGTACAATTGACCACTAAATGGTAACACCCGA
This sequence comes from Entelurus aequoreus, assembly GCF_033978785.1. Classification (NCBI taxonomy): domain Eukaryota; kingdom Metazoa; phylum Chordata; class Actinopteri; order Syngnathiformes; family Syngnathidae; genus Entelurus; species Entelurus aequoreus. The sequence goes on along the minus strand of NC_084754.1, from coordinate 8,731,407 downwards.
ATAAGTTTTTCAACTTGTTTAAAGGCCTACTAAAACCCACTACTACCGACCACGCAGTCTGATAGTTTATATATCAATGATGAAATCTTAACATTGCAACACATGCCAATACGGCCGGGTTAGATTACTAAAGTGCAATTTTAAACTTCCCGCGAAATATCCTGCTGAAAACGTCTCGGTATGACGACGTTTGCGCGTGACGTCACAGATTGTAGTGGACATTTTGGGACAGCATTGTGGCCAGCTATCAAGTCGTCTGTTTTCATCGCAAAATTCCACGGTATTCTGGACATCTGTGTTGGTGAATCTTTTGCAATTTGTTTAATGAACAATGAAGACAGCAAAGAAGAAAGCTGTAGGTGGAAGCGGTGTATTAGCGGCCGGCTGCAGCAACACAAACACGTAGCCGGTGTTTAATTGTTTACATTCCCGAAATATGACAGTCAAGCTTTACTATTGGCCTGTGGAGAACTGGGACAACAGAGACTCTTACCAGGAGGACTTTGAGTTGGATACGCGGTACCGTGAGTACGCAGCTGCGGCTTCCAAACATTTGATCGCTTGCCCGTACGTGCGTGCCGCTATGTGGATGTCACGTACGTAACTTTGGGGAAATATATGTGCTGTATGAACTTTGCGGCGGTGAACGGTACTTTGGGCTGTGGGATTGAGTGTGTTGTGCGGGTGTTTGATTTGTATTGGCGGGTTGTATGGACGGGAGGGGGGAGGTGTTCGTTATGCGGGATTAATTTGTGGCATGTTAAATATAACCCTGGTTGTGTTGTGGCTAATAGAGTATATATATGTCTTGTGTTTATTTACTGTTTTAGTCATTCCCAGTTGAATATCAGGTCCCACCCGCCTCTCACAGCATCTTCCCTATCTGAATCGCTTCCACTGCCCTCTAATCCTTCACTCTCACTTTCCTCATCCACAAATCTTTCATCCTCGCTCAAATTGATGGGGTAATCGTCGCTTTCTCGGTCTGGTGGCCATGATTACAAACAATGTGCAGATGTGAGGAGCTCCACAACCTGTGACGTCACGCTACTTCCGGTACAGGCAAGGCTTTTTTTATCAGCGACCAAAAGTTGCATCCTTTATCGTCGATGTTCTCTATTAAATCCTTTCAGCAAAAATATGGCAATATTGCGAAATGATCAAGTATGACACATAGAATGGACCTGCTATCCCCGTTTAAATAAGAAAATCTAATTTCAGTAGGCCTTTAAGTCGGGGTCCACGTTAATCAATTCATGGTCAGTACCAATAAAATCGCCAAATTTGGTACCCATCCCTATACATACATGTAATAGAGATAATATCAACGTTTTATATTAAAAAAAATGGCATGGGCAACACATTAGGTATGCATGTTTAGCCAAATGTTTGGTTCAAGAGAAGAAGAGTTCATAACTTAATAACTTAATAACTTAATTAATTAACTTAATTTCATAACTATAATATTGGAATCTACTCCCGCACATCGCAACCACTTCCCTGAAGACAGCAAGAACTTCACTCTGTGACAGAAAATACCGTGAGTATGGCTCCCTGTGCTTCGTGCACCGTTCTCATTGATAGGCTAGCTCTGCTAGAGGGCCGTGTCCGCCAGTTAGAGCAGAGTAATCTCGTAACTTTAGATGTTGCGGACGCATCTGCTAGCGTTAGCTGTAGCGAGCTAACTAGCCCAGCTTGTAGCAGCCCTAAGCGGCCTATAAGCAACGGTGAACCAGTTGAGACGCACAATAGATTCAGCACTTTAGCTAGTCCTACACCCCAGTCTACCAGGCACCACACCTTAGTCATAGGGGACTCCATCACCCGAAACATAAAGCTTAGCAAACCAGCCACAATTAAGTGTATTCCCGGGGCCAGAGCACCTGACATTGAAGCTAATCTTAGGGAGCTAACTCGCAACAGGCCTAGTAAACACTTACAACAGGCTAATCGCACCACTAGTTATGCGAACATAGTTGTACACGTCGGCTCCAATGACACTAGGATGAGACGGTCAGAGATTACAAAGAGAAACATAGCTAGGACTTGTAATCATGCTAGAAAGATGTCCAGGCATCGAGTAATTGTCTCTGGCCCCCTGCCTGTGAGAGGCAATGATGAGAGATATAGCAGATTAGTCTCGCTTAACAAGTGGCTGGCTATCTTTTGTAGACAACAGGGACAGTCGTAGTTTGAGAGTAAAATCTCAATTAGGTTTTTTCTCAAAAATCGTGCAGCCCTGCTGAGCACTGTTCTTTACATCTGCTCTTGATTAGTGATGAGGGGACTCGCCTGCCTCTGATCACTAATCAGGAGGGTTTATCTGTCAGTCTTCCTTGTGAGACGTCGTTTGCTTATTGTGACTAATATTCACAGTCTGCCTTTTGGGCTTTTTGTTTATTAAAACTCATTACATAAACCTCCCTTCTGGTCTCTGTATCCTGGGGTCATACCACCTACCGCTATGCGAGCGCCTGACAAACGTTGTGCTTATTAACATCAACATTTCAATCTTCTCTCATTACATTACACCTGTGCATGTTTTATGTTCATGTTTAATATTACCTGTAACACATACTTTGGACACCCGTGCTCAAGCAGGTTGCACCACAGTACGAAATAACATGTGAGACGCAAATTAAATGTGATGCTTGAACATGAATGATAGCATGCCAAACCAAAGATGTTGGGTAAGTCACGCTTGCACGACTTGATTTCCTGGAAGCGTCCTCCCAGGTGCTCTACAGCCGATCGATTGGCCGATACCGTAGGTGGGCGCCATGGGAACCTCACATAGCGTGTACACAGTATTAGCAATGTGACACACCTGAAACCCCAGGGGCCTCAGCAGGGCCCTAGCAACATGGCTTCAGGCTTGTTGTTTCTTTACTGAAGCCTTGTGAACCTTTTTTTAAAAATTATGAGCAGGAATTAATTTAACTGCATCATGACCGAATAAAATAGACACTTTCAAGCGCACGCAAATTAGGAAGGATATTGATGAACGTCAATAGTACAAACGTAAAATCAATCTATATCCTGAGGAGGAGATCAATGATGGAATTCGGTTCACATGATGTGGCGTCAGGCCTGGCCCTAACCAATCTGGCGCCCTAGGCAAGATTTTAGGTGGCGCCCCCCCCCACATCGGCAGTGAAGTGTATATACTCACAAGAAACCGAATAGCTTTGTCTTTGACCTTTTTTTTTTACTTAAAGAAAGCAAATTAACATATTATATGAGAATGTTATGTTATGATTATCTTTAACCGAATAACAGCAGAGTTCAAATTAAAAAACAGCATTCCCTCTCATGTGATATTGCTTAATTAACATTAATGACGTGCACTTTAACAACTAGGCTTACAACTATACCTAATATATAAAGGGGTGGAAAAGTGACTATTACCTGCAGGGCAAACATTAGCTAACCAGAAGGCAATAACAATGTAAACAAAAAACCCCTGCTTAAAAGATCTAATACAAATGTCCCTGAGGAATGTAAGGTGGGAGTACTGTAATTACCTAACGTTACATTATTATTTTCCATAACAATTTAGCCCCCTCCACAATATTAACCCGGCGTTAAAACAGAACTAGCTATTTATTGATTAGCAATTGCCGAATCATGTAACATTAGCTTAATGCTAAAAAGCCAGGTTACTATCACATTCTGTAACAGACAAATAATTTCATGTAGGCTAACGTTACCTACCTGCTACCTCTGTCTTTTTCTCGTTTCTCCTCCTCTTCTTTTCTCTTTTTTCTTACCTGGGCACCTGACAGTTTTGGCCGTTTTGACATCCTGTGTTGATTTTTTGGTGGTGACGTCCAAAAAGAGTCATTATACGGGAAGGGAGGGGGCGCACCGTGCCGGGGGAGGGGGGGCGTAATGTTGTAACAAATAATATTTCTATTAAATAGGCTTTACTTTGCATTTTAATTAACGTGGGATTTATTTTTTGTATTTAGAAATAATAGTACCAACTTTACTTTTTTTTTTTTTTTCCCCTCCAACATTTGTGGCACTGGCGTGGCGCCCCCTGATGGACGGCGCCCTTAGCATTTGCCTATACGGCCTATGCCACGGGCCGGCCCTGCGAGGCGCAGTTGGGAGAGTGGCCGTGCCAGCAACCTGAGGGTTCCTGGTTCAATCTCCACCTACTACCAACCTCGCCACGTCTGTTGTGTCCTTGAGCAAGACACTTCACCCTTGCTCCTGAAGGGTCGTGGTTAGCGCCTTGCATGGCAGCTCCCGCCATCAGTGTGTGAATGTGTGTGTGAACGGGTGAACGTGGAAATAGTGTCAAAGCGCTTTGAGTACCTTGAAGGTAGAAAAGCCCTATACGAGTATAACCCATTTACCCTAAGATCAGAATCCGTGATGTTGGATGAGAGTGTTTCTGATTAGTAACGAGAAGCGCATGATAAAGAGATAGGAAATCTGTCAGTGAACCTAGTCAAAGATGAGTAATGCAAGACCGCGTGACAGATGCATGAAGAAGATGTTAAGATCAATATAACAAGACCGAGGGGAAGATGGGTGAGAATGCTCAAAGAGGCCGGCTGTGATTTTCCTCAATGATCTTCACCGCGGACGGCAAATCAGAAAAGCAATAACGCGAGGACGACTCCCACACCATCCTCCAGGACTAAAACCACAGTCTACCTTTTCTTGTTTTGGCGCTTTTCTTCCCCCATGGTACCCTTGTTTTAAATCTTGCTTCACATTCTTTTGGGTTTTCGCCGCTTCGCTCACCTCTGGCATGCAACTTAGCTGCAAAACACAACACCAGGGAGAGCGCGAGAGAGAGCAAAATGTACAGGCCCTGAAGTCCGTAACGATTTTTCTTCTTATCAAAGAAGCCGTTGGACATTTATTTTGTGAACAAGGAGGCTGAATTATTGATGCTCTTGCTAATGGCCCAACGCGACATCTATTGAAAATGAGTTTGTGTTCCTCCAGCAAAAAAAACAACGGCTTTTGAAATGGATGTGTTTACATAGGAAAACTGGAGGATTTTCCTTTCTTTCTTCATACCGTGAGTCATAAATCTGCATTTCAGTAGCGTGAGCAGTCACCAAACTTTCCAGAATTACTCCACTTTATATTCTGAAGGCTTTTACTGTGAACTGGTTCATATATCATTTATAGCCAAATGTATTTGAGATTTCATTCTGAAACACCGGCGAATTTAATTTATAGCCCCTGACAGGGTATTCAGATTTATGGAGCATTAGATAATCTCATTTGGAACACCTTCGAGAGTAATGTCAAATAACAGTATGTAAATACAAAACCCAAAACCAGTGAAGTTGGCACGTTGTGTAAATCGTAAATAAAAACAGAATACAATGATTTGCAAATCCTTTTTCAACCTATATTCAATTGAATATACTGCAAAGACAACATACTAAACATACGAACGGGTAAACTTTGTTATGTTTTGCAAATATTAGCTCATTTGGAATTTGATGCCTGCAACATGTTTTAAAAAAGCTGGCACAAGTGGCAAACACGACTGAGAAAGTTGAGGAATGCTCATCAAAAAACCCTTATTTGGAACATCCCACAGGTGAACAGGCTAATTGGAAACAGGTGGGTATAAAATCAGCTTCCATGAAATGCTCAGTCATTCACAAACAAGGGTGGGGCGAGGGTCACCACTTTGTGAACAAATGCGTGAGCAAATTGTTTAAGAACAACATTTCTCAACCAGCTAATGCAAGGAATTTAGGGATTTCACCATCTACGGACCGCAATATCATCAAAAGGTTCAGAGAATCTAGAGAAATCACTGCCTGTAAGCAACAATGCTGAAAACCAACATTGAATACCCGTGACCTTCAATCCCTCAGGCGGTACTGCATCAAAAACCCACATCGGTGTGTAAAGGATATCACCACAGGGGCTTAGGAACACTTCAGAAAACCACTGTCATTAACTACAGTTCGTCTCTACATCTGTAAGTGCAAGTTAAAACTCTACTATGCAAAGCCAAAGCCATTTATCAACAACACCCAGAAACGCTGGGCCCGAGCTCATCTAAGATGGACTGATGCAAAGTGGAAAAGTGTTCTGTGGTCTGACGAGTCCACATTTCAAAATGTTTTTTGAAACTGGGGACGTCGTCTCCTCCGGAACAAAGAGGAAAAGAACCATCCGGATTGTTATAGGCGCAAAGTTAAAAAGCCAGCATCTGTGATGGTACAGGGGTGTATTAGTGCCCAAGGCATGGGTAACTTACACATCTGTGAAGGCACCATTAATGCTGAAAGGTACATACAGGTTTTGGAGCAACATATGTTGCCTTCCAAGCAATGTTATCATGGACGCCCCTGCTTATTTCAGCAAGACAATGCCAAACCACATTCTGCACGTGTTCCAACAGCATGGCTTCGTAGTAAAAGAGTGCGGGTACTAGATTGGCCTGCCTTTAGTCCAGACTGTCTCCCATTGAAAAATGTGTGGCGCATTATGAAGCCTAAAATTCCACAACGGAGTGAACAACTTAAGCTGTACATCAAGCAAGAATGGGAAAAAATTCCCCCTGAAAAGCTTCAAAAATTGATCTCCTCAGTTCCCAAACGTTTACTGAGTGTTGTTAAAAGGAAAGGCCATGTAACACAGTGGTAAAAATGCCCCTGTGCCAACTTTTTTTGCACTGTGTTGCTGCCATTAAATTCTAAGTTAATGATTATTTGCAAAAACAAAATTTAGTTTCTCAGTTTGAACGTTAAATATCTTGTCTTTGCAGTCTATTCAATTGAATATAAGTTGAAAAGGATTCTCAAATCCTTAGATTTTTTGTTTGTTTTTTATTTACGAATTACACAACGTGCCAACTTCACTGGTTTTGGGTTTTGTAGTTTTCTTAGGCGAGCGTCGCCCTTTTGTTCTTCGTGCGTGCAGTCTATACTTACAGGGTAGGGCAAGGACGAGTGTTGTTAGAACGATGAAAAGGCTGGCGTGGTGTGAGTGGGCAGAGCTGCAGAGCATCTTGTTCTTCTTGCAGACGCAGACCTGAACTTTGACCTCTGTGTTGTTGGACAAAGGAGGCACCCCCGAATCAGTGATGATCAGCGGAAGCTGATAGTTGGCTTTCTTCAGACTTTGTAGCAGCATTATTTGAGAGTGTGTTGCTGGGGACAGACACACATACAGAAAGAGAAAGCAGACGAAACGATCACATTTTGTTCAGGAGAGAACACACAGAGGGTAATAGAAATAATAACAGAAAAAATGAACAAATTAAAGAGATGGTTGATGAAAAAAAGTTACCTTTAAATCTCAGTAATATCGAAATAATGATATTCGGTAACAGTAGAAGAGAAAGTCAGACACAAATACAAATAGACAAAGTAGACATTGAAAAGGTAAAATAATTTATTGTATAAAAATAACTGAGAAAGTATGCTTGATACACTAACCCAGGGATTGGCAACCCAAAACGTTGAAAGAGCCATATAGAACCAAAAATCCAAAAAAAGAATCTGTCTGGAGCCGCAAAAAATTTAAAGCCTTATACAAGTCTTATAATGATGATGTTAGTGTCTATATTAGCTATATTAGCCTACTGTCAAAAGGACTATGTGTCGCAGGCTGATGCAAATATTTGTTGACAGATATGTTGAAATGTAATATTAATTCTACACATTTTTACAACATTGGAAAACATGACTAAAAACTGAGGCTTTTCAGAAGGTGTCATAACTCCTGGAAATTACTGGCTTAAAACAGCCAAAAGGTAAATATGTGTGTGTTCAAGTTGAAGGAAATGGAAACTACAAATACAATGAGCTCAAATATACCTAAAATACGAGGCATAATGATGCATTATGTACATACAGCCAGCATAAATAGCATGTTAGCATTGATTAGCTTGCAGTCATGGATTGACCAAATATGCCTGATAAGCACTCCAAACAAGTCAGTAACATCAACAAATCTCACCTTTTGTGGATTCACGCACAGCATAAAACGTTTGATGGACAAATAGAGACAAAGAAGGAATGGCATAAAACATGTCTTTCTGTGGCAGCATCTAGGAAAGTTGTACATGTAAACAAACTACGGTGCGTTTAAGGACTTCCGATATTAGGACAATATGGCGCACGCCAAATATTGTCATCAGTGAAGCATGTTTAATGTAAACAGTGGGATTTCTAACAATTAGGAAGGTTTGTGTCCTGTTTGTCCTCCTACAGAAACCATACTAAAACAAAAAATATATGTTTTTCCTCATCTTTTTCCATTTTCATACATTTTTGAAAAAGCTCCCGGGAGCTTTTAAAAAAAAGCCTTAAAGAGCCGCTTGTGGCCGACCCCCGCACTCACCGTATCACAAAAAAGTATGTTAAAATAACATTCAATCTATTGAAATTCAATGATTTAGTGCATTTGCAAACAGCTAAAATGATGCACAAAACAAACTGTTACTAACCACCCAAAAATGTACAACAATTCTTCTAAAAAAAGAAGAAAAATATTACCATAGGGAAATTTTTTTTTACCTAAAACATTTGTATGCACGTACAACACTTAAAACTTTTAGTATATCAGTATCTGAAATCAAATTATGAAATGGACTGAGCAAAAAAGTCGAACAAAGAACTAATATGATCCATTTTAAGAAGCTGTTCAAACTCAGTGTTTATCAAGATTATTCTTCCTAAAACTTTGTAAACATCTTGAACCTTATTGAAAAATGGGTCAATCTTATTCATCTCATTATGTGACTCCATTGACTATATTGCAAACTTGACGACATCTTGGAGATGCCGTCTGCTCTGCATAGCGAAGTCTGATGAATTTTAGGACCAGAAATAGACAATCAAGGGTCAAAATTGCAACTTGTTTTCACTCGCTCAAACACAAACATTATAATCTGGATTGTTTTCACCGGCTGCAAGCAACGGGACAAGGTCGTCGTTTCGAGACTCTCCCAAACACAAATACAAATAGACTAAGTAGACATTGAAAAGGTAATAACTAAAAAAGTGTGCTTGATACACTAACCATTTCACAATTTTTTTTTTAGAATAATACATAATGTTGGCTATAGAGAACATTTAAACATTTTAATAATTGATTAAAACGTATTGAAATTCAATGATTTAGTGCATTTGCAAACAGCTAACATTATGCACAAAACAAACTATAACCTGCCACCCAAGAATGTACAACAATTTGTCTCAACAAAAGAAGAAAAATATTACCATAGGGAAAAAATGTAACCTAAAACATTTGTATGCACGTACAACACTTAAAACTTTTGGTATATCAGTATCTGAAATCAAATTATGAAATGGATTGAGCAAAGAAGTCGAACAAAGAACTAATATGATCCATTTTAAGAAGCTGTTCAAACTCAGTGTTTATCAAGATTCTTCTTCCTAAAACTTTGTAAACATCTTGAACCTTATTGAAAAATGGGCCAATCTTATTCATCTCATTATGTGACTCCATTGACTATATTGCAAACTTGACGACATCTTGGAGATGCCGTCTGCTCTGCATAGCGAAGTCTGATGAATTTTAGGACCAGAAATAGACAATCAAGGGTCAAAATTGCAACTTGTTTTCACTCGCTCAAACACAAACATTATAATCTGGATTGTTTTCACCGGCTGCAAGCGACGGGACAAGGTCGTCGTTTCGAGACTCTCCCAAACACAAATACAAATAGACTAAGTAGACATTGAAAAGGTAATAACACAATTTTTTTTTTACAATACATAATGTTGGCTATAGAGAACATTTAAACATTTTAATAATTGATTAAAACATATTGAAATTCAATGATTTAGTGCATTTGCAAACAGCTAAAATTATGCACAAAACAAACTATAACCTGCCACCCAAGAATGTACAACAATTCGTCTCAACAAAAGAAGAAACATATTACCATAGGGAAAAAATTTAACCTAAAACATTTGTATGCACGTACAACACTTAAAACTTTTGGTATATCAGTATCTGAAATCAAATTATGAAATGGATTAAGCAAAGAAGTCGAACAAAGAACTAATATGATCCATTTTAAGAAGCTGTTCAAACTCAGTGTTTATCAAGATTATTCTTCCTAAAACTTTGTAAACATCTTGAACCTTATTGAAAAATGGGCCAATCTTATTCATCTCATTATGTGACTCCATTGACTATATTGCAAACTTGACGACATCTTGGAGATGCCGTCTGCTCTGCATAGCGAAGTCTGATGAATTTTAGGACCAGAAATAGACAATTAAGAGTCAAAATTGAAACTTGTTTTCACTCGCTCAAACACAAACATTATAATCTGGATTGTTTTCACCGGCTGCAAGCAACGTGACAAGGTCGTTGTTTTCAAGACTCTCCCAAAAGACAGTGCAGCGAAACTGTAAATATGTGATGTACCATATATACAGTATATATATGTATATATATATATATATATATGTATGCATGTTTCAGAAAAATGTAAACCATAAACCACAAACAACAATCAATATAGAGCAGCTATGGTAACCCTGAGCAATGAAGGGCCTTAAGTCATTATAAATGTAAAACTGAATGTAAAAAGTGTATACTTTGACACGGTTTGAGTTCCCCAGGAGATGGGAAGAGACATTTCTGCTTGCTTAAAAGGAAGTGGCTCTATGTGTTGCCCAGTTAATGTGCAGTGGGATTCAAGATTGAGATTTTGTATCCAAGTATTAAGATTGAGATTTTGTATCCAACTATTACAGTGTGAAGGTAAACAGAAGGACACAATATGGAGTTTGAGACCCCTGATAAACCAAAGATGGAAGCAAACTCTATAAAGAAATTTTCCAAATATTTTCAATATATCTTGAATGAACACAAAACAATGTTAGAATATTTTAAAAAGCACAACTATAAATGTGGTTTATTGAACAAAAAAGGATGTCTCAGTTTGCAACAACTTGGCTGGAGAACTGAATGAGTCATAGGTCCGAGACCTGCTGCAACCCATAAATATGGAAATTGCGATTAACTGTTGCTAAGACGCCATATTGAAACCTCTCAGGTCCTTCCCTATTTGGGATTTGGCTTCTGTTAACTTCTGACACTCCCATCTCAGCTGACATTTTGTGAGAAGCAGGCTACAACCTGCACTGAACTACAGAAATTAAACTTGGATATTTCTTTAGAGCAGGGGTGTCAAACTGGAGGAACATCTATTCCCAAGTGGGCCGGAACGGTAAAATCATGGCATGATAACTTAACGCCCTACTGAAATGAGATTTTCTTATTTAAACGGGGATAGCAGGTCCATTCTATGTGTCATACTTGATCATTTCGCGATATTGCCATATGTTTGCTGAAAGGATTTAGTAGAGAACATTGATGATAAAGTTCGCAGCTTTTGGTCGCTGATAAGAAAGCCTTGCCTGTACCGGAAGTAGCGTGACGTCACAGGTTGTGGAGCTCCTCACATCTGCACATTGTTTACAATCATGGCCACCAGCAGCGAGAGCGATTCGGACCGAGAAAGCGACGATTTCCCCATTAGTTTGAGCGAGGATGAAAGATTTGTGGATGAGGAAAGTGAGAGTGAAGGATTAGAGGGCAGTGGAAGCGATTCAGATAGGGAAGATGCTGTGAGAGGCGGGTGGGACCTGATATTCAGCTGGGAATGACTAAAACAGTAAATAAACACAAGACATATATATACTCTGTTAGCCACAACACAACCAGGCTTATATTTAATATGCCACAAATTAATCCCGCATAACAAACACCTCCCCCCTCCCGTCCATATAACCCGCCAATACAACTCAAACACCCGCACAACACACTCAATCCCACAGCCCAAAGTACCGTTCACCTCTGCAAAGTTCATACAGCACATATATTTCCCCAAAGTCCCCAAAGTTACGTACGTGACATGCACATAGCGGCACGCACGTACGGGCAAGCGATCAAATGTTTGGAAGCCGCAGCTGTGTACTCATGGTACAGCGTATCCAACTCAAAGTCCTCCTGGTAAGAGTCTCTGTTGTCCCAGTTCTCCACAGGCCAATGGTAAAGCTTGACTGTCATATTTCGGGAATGTAAACAATGAAACACCGGCTACGTGTTTGTGTTGCTGCAGCCGGCCGCAAATACACCGCTTCACACCTACAGCTTTCTTCTTTGCTGTCTCCATTGTTCATTAAACAAATTGCAAAAGATTCACCAACACAGATGTCCAGAATACTGTGGAATTTTGCGATGAAAACAGACGACTTAATAGCTGGCCACAATGCTGTCCCAAAATGTCCTCTACAACCCGTGACGTCACGCGCAGGCGTCATCATACCGAGACGTTTTCAGCAGGATATTTCGCGGGAAATAAAAAATTGCACTTTAGTAATCTAACCCGGCCGTATTGGCATGTGTTGCAATGTTAAGATTTCATCATTGATATATAAACTATCAGACTGCGTGGTCGGTAGTAGTGGCTTTCAGTAGGCCTTTAAAAATGAAGACAACTCCGGGTTGTTTTCTTTGTTTTACTTTGGCCAAAAATAGAACAAGCCTATTCTGAAAACCTACAAAATCACAAATAATCCCCCGGACAAAACACTTCAAGTTTGTTAAAAATTCTGAGGAAATTGGTGCAGTTAAAAAAATTGTTTTCTTTTACATCATTTTTTTTTTATGAATTAAGTAACGTTTAAGACAACCTTTTTCCAAAACACAATATAGAATGTGAGATATAACAGGATAATGCATACATTTAAATAATTTGTTTTTAAAACGGTAATAAAAAAGTGACCCAAACATTTACTTTTATGATTTGATGGGGTCCCTGGGGCCCCATTTTGAAAATTCCTAGCGCCAACACTGATGGAGTATCGGTGCGTGCAAAACAGCAGCAGGAGGCTGTGGCCTGCGGGCCGGTTCTAATACTAATCAAATATCATCCCGGGGTCCATAGATCATTCATTCCAAAGTCAAAGCCTTGACTTTGACACATAGGTTTTAGACCAGGGGTGTCAAACTCGTTTTCATTGAGTGCCACATCGCACTAATGGCTGCCTTCATAGGGCCACTTTTTAAAAATGAATTCAAAATATGCATGCGGGCAATAACTTGTGATTAATCATCAAAAAATATATATATATTTGAAAGCATTGATATAAATGTGTACCAGTAATCCCTTCATATTATTACACCATTTCCTATGCTTATTAGATTTTTTCCATGTACAAATTAATGGATACATCATACGTAAAGGTGACAAGAAAATATTCAACTGTTTATTTTTATCCTTACTAACATATTTTTGTAATACACTATATACTAATGTAATATGTGGCATGTTAGATAACGTTTAAAAGATACACATTTTTTCCTGTCAAAATCAAAATTATTTGCATTTAGTAAAAAACACACACACTTTTCCCAGGCTTCCGCAGGCCTGATCTGGCCCCCGAGCCTTGGATTTGACACAAAGGTATTAGACAAAAATGACAGATCTTCAGTAGAATATACTCCATGTTTATAATAAATTCCCCTTAAGTTAGATGTATAATGTGACTAAAATGTTTTCCCAAATGAGAGGGGTGTACTCACTTTTGTGAGGTTTATGTAGCAATAACAATTTACACTGAATTCCCAACCGAAAATCAATTGAGAGATTCCAATTACCTAAATACACAATTACCTAAATACCAATTACTAGAGATGTCCGATAATGGCTTTTTTGCCGATATCCGATATTCCGATATTGTCCAACTCTTAATTACAGATTCCGATATCAACCGATACCGATATATACAGTCGCATTATTATGCCTAATTTTGTTGTGATGCCCCGCTGGATGCATGAAACAATGTAACAAGGTTTTACAAAATAAATCAACTCAAGTTATGGAAAAAAAATGCCAACATGGCACTGCCATATTTATTATTGAAGTCACAAAGTGCATTATTTTTTTTAACATGCCTCAAAACGGCAGCTTGGAATTTGGGACATGCTCATGAGGAGGTTGAGGTGGGAGGGGTTTGGGGGGGGGGGGGTGTATATTGTAGCGTCCCGGAAGAGTTAGTGCTGCAAGGGGTTCTGGGTATTTGTTCTGTTGTGTTTATGTTGTGTTACGGTGCGGATGTTCTCCCGAAATGTGTTTGTCATTCTTGTTTGGTGTGGGTTCACAGTGTGGTGCATATTTGTAACAGTGTTAAAGTTGTTTATACGGTCACCCTCAGTGTGACCTGTATGGCTGTTGACCAAGTATGGCTTGCATTCACTTGTGTGTGTGAAAAGCCGTAGATATTATGTGACTGGGCCGGCACGCAAAGGCAGTGCCTTTAAGGTTTATTGGCGCTCTGTACTTGTCCCTACGTCCGTGTACCACTCCGTACAGCGGCGTTTTAAAAAGTCATAAATTGTACTTTTTGAAACCGATACCGATAATTTCCGATATTACATTTTAAAGCATTTATCGGCCGATAATATCGTCAGTCCGATATTATTGGACATCGCTACCAATTACCTAAAATACTGTAGGTGTTTTTTGAGGAATGAGGAGCATATTGCGTACCTTTTTTTATTATTTTGGGCCAACATGGACGGTGCAAAACACTATTATTGGATGTGTTTACACTTACACACACACGAAACATCAGTGACAGAAAAAGTATTTGTATCTCTCTTTGGTGGCTGTCAGTCACAGGTATTACCTGTGGGCAGGTTTTCCTTGTGGTCTGTCACTCAAATACACAGAGACGGGCGCTGTCTGCCATGCAACCCTGAATCAATGTCTTGGTTTTCTGCCCACACCCACACCTCACTCCTCTTTGCATCCATGCTAGTATACTCCTTGTGTTTGGTATGAACTCATAAGCACTACTTAAATTAATATGAAGGTATTAGAGTGCGAGATACAACTGACTAGCCGGGGGGTCGGCAACCCGCGGCTCAAGAGCCGCGTAGCGACGCCCAAACTTTTTCCACTGAGGGCCGCACTTGGAAAAATTAAAGCCTGCGGGGGCCATTTTGATAGTTTTCATTTTCAAATCATAACAAAATATATGGATTTTGGTTTGTTTTTACCTTTAGGGCTCCCGGGGACCATAAAGGGTCTAAGTCAGTAAAATGTTAAAAACAAGTCAAATTATTTTTTTATTTTTTTTATTTAACGCTTACAGTAAATCTCTACAGTATATCAACTTAAGGTTGATATAAAATTTAAAAAAATTTAAAGATTTTCTGTCTTTTCTGTCAAGACAACTTTGTTTTTTATAATAAAACTGAAATATGCAGTATTTCCCCCACTGCCCAAAACCTTCAGAAAGCAAAGTTTGATGGGAAGTAATTAGAGCCTTTAAAAAATCAATAATGCAGGACACCATTGATATTAATTCATTGTTATTTTTGAGTAATCACAGTGAAAAGATAAATAAAATCCCATTAAATATATTTAGGATCCAAAAGGTGCCCCACTCATAAAGTGATACATTTGTATTAGTTTTTTTTTACTTTCAACACTTAAGTTACGAGATCAACTTGAGATATATCTGTCAATTTTACGTTTGAACTATTATTTTGTTTGTTTTATGCTCTTTTGTCAAAGAAAACGATGTTTTTGTATGGCAACCACACAATATATGCAATAGTTCCCACATAAAACATTTTAAAGTGAAATATTTGAAATAATTGGAGCCTTGAATAGGTCAATAATTAATTATTGACTTTTTTTTTTTTCGAGCAATGGAAAAAAAATAAAAATAAAGATAGACAAAAGAAAAAAAACAGCTTGCATGGCAGCTTTGTGTCAACATTGCAACTTTTTCTAGTCAGATTTCACCTCATTCCACTTGTTTAATGTTTTCTTTTCTTTTTTTTTGCAATAGCATATCCAGAATGTGTGGCGGGCCGGTAAACAATTAGCTGCGGGCCGCAAATGGCCCCCGGGCCGCACTTTGGACACCCCTGCCCTAGTGGCTCCCTTGAGCTTTTTCAAAGATGTGTAAAAATGGAAAAACTATGGTTTCTGTTGGAGGACAAACATGACACAAACCTTCCTAATTGTTAGAAATCTCACTGTTTATATTAAACATGCTTCACTGATGAGGGTATCTGGCGAACAACGGTTTGTCCTACTAATTTCAGCGATCCTTGAACTCACCGTAGTTTGTTTACATGTACAACTTTCTCCGAGACGCGTTTTATGCCACTCCCTCTTGGTCTCGTTTTGTCTACCAAACGTTTTATGCTGTGCGTGAATGCACAAAGGTGAGCTTTGTTGATTTTATTGATGTGGCTGGAGGGCTTATCAGGCATATTTGGTCAATTCATGACTGCAAGCTCATCGATGCTAACATGCTATTTAAGCTAGCTGTATGTACATATTGCATCATTATGCCTTGTTTGTAGGTATATTTGAGCTCATTTCCTTTACTTATGTCCTCTGTGTAATTAATATATATTTACATGTCTCATGACACATTATCTGAATGCAATATTGGCTGCATTTCTCATTGTTGTTTGTGTGCCATGTTGTTCCAGACCACAGCAAACGTTACCCAGCTTGCAAAGATTGTAATACATCCATTAGAAGAAGACAGCCCGATGTTTCCTTTAATTTGGACACACACATCTATGCCTTTGGCCATTTTGAGGCAGTAATTTCCAGAAGTTATCTCATCCCGTGAGAAGCCTCCATTTTACGAATGATTTCCAATGTCGCAAAAATTTGTAGAATAAAAATTAAAATACAACATTTCTGTCAAAGAAGATGTGCGTCAGCCTTTGATAGTAGGCTTATATAGCTAATGTAGACACTTACATCATGTGTTGCCTTCATTATAACACTTATATAAGGATTACATTTTTTTTTTGGCTCCAGACATATTTTTATTTTTATTTTTATTTTTGGTGCAATATGGCTCTTTTAACATTTTGGTTTGCCGACCCCTGGACTAGCCAAACAAAAGTGCAATAAGCAAGTTCAGTCCACGTAACTCTTGCGTGTCGCAAATAAAACAGTCAGGCAGAGTGTGGCGAGAGGCAGGAATAAATAGCTCTCTGATTAGTGACCGGGAGCAGGTGAGCGTCCCCACCACTAATCAGAGGCAAGTGACAATAATCACCACCCGTGGCAACAAAGAAACAAACCAGGGTGCTGAAACAGAATTAAATCCACAACAAAGGAAATACTGAACTTCAACAAAACATGACAGCAACAGTATTAATAATAATAATAATAATAATAATAATAGTAATAATAACAATGACACATGGGCTCTTTTTTAACAGTCAAAAGTGGTTTTGTCTATTACGTGCCCTGTGATTGATTGGCAAGTCAGGTTGCGCGATATAAACGATAGACATTAGAAATTATATTGTTACGGTTGCGTGTATATTTTGGTTGGCGTGATTCCAGGATGCAGAAAAGGCAGGTCACATGCAAGTAGAAGGTCTTTTCCTTAGGTACCAAACACAAGGAATCTCCAACAGTAGCTGAGCAAAAATGTAAAGGGGAACTGCACTTTTTTTTGAAAATGTTGCCTATCATTCACAATCTTTATACACGACAAGTACCATGAATTGATTAACGTGAAACCCCGACTTAAACAAGTTGAACAACTTATTCGGGTGTTACCATTTAGTGGTCAATTGTACGGAATATGTACTGTATTGTGCAATCTACTAATAAAAGTTTCAATCAATCAATACACGTATGTTTTCCATTTCTTATGCATTCTAAGTTGTAAAATACGGCCAGTACGAGGTGGCTAACAATGCAGTTACTGGAAGGGCACTATTCCACCCAAAAAGCCCTCTGAAAAAACATCTAAAAACCGCCAACAATACCCCATTTCCATCTTGTGACCTGAATATCAACCAAGTATTAGTGATATTGTTATTACAAGCGCTAACGCAGTCAAACTATTTTAAGCGGTGCCTTGATCACAAACAGCTAACTACCTTAAGATGCTATATTGACATATTGAGCTGTTGAAAGAAAAATCCAGATTATAAATTATGTATCTCACCTGGATAGTAGAACTATTTGACCATATATCGAGAAGTTTGATCAACTTTTACAGTCAATTTGTACTCGGGGATGGCGAGAAAGACCCAAAAAGGCGCACGTTTGCAGCTCTTTAAAAAAAAATCATTTTGAGGATTATAATTGATTCCTCATCGAATTGGGAAGATATGAACAGTCAGCATCCCAGTGAGAAATATATTCTACAGTTTGTTTAATTATCTCGAGAGTTTGTATTTCTTGTTCGGCACTTAGCAATACTGCTGCACGATGCTTAGGTGTTTGTTGTTGAAGAGAAAAGCGAGCGTTGTGATTAGAGATGTCCGATAATATCAGCCTGCCGATATTATCGGCCGATAAATGCTTTAGAATGTACTATCGGAAATTATCGGTATCGTTTTTCTTTATTATCGGTATCGTTTTTTTAAAAAAATTTTTATTTATTTATTTTTTTTATTTATTAAA
Organism: Entelurus aequoreus; assembly: GCF_033978785.1. Taxonomy (NCBI): domain Eukaryota; kingdom Metazoa; phylum Chordata; class Actinopteri; order Syngnathiformes; family Syngnathidae; genus Entelurus; species Entelurus aequoreus. The sequence continues at coordinate 8,712,956 of NC_084754.1, read as the reverse complement.
TCAACATAAAAACACAAGATACACTTACAATTAGTACACCAACCCAAAAAAACCTACCTCCCCGTTTTCCACTCATTCACACAAAAGGGTTGTTTCTTTCTGTTATTAATATTCTGGTTCCTACATTATCAATATATATCAATACAGTCTGCAAGGGATACAGTCCGTAAGCACACATGATTGTGTGTGCTGCTGGTCCACTAATAGTACTAACCTTTAACAGTTAATTTTACTCATTTTCATTAATTACTAGTTTCTATGTAACTGTTTTTATATTGTTTTACTTTCTTTTTTATTCAAGAAAATGTTTTTAATTTATTTATCTTATTTTATTTTTTTATTTTTTTTTTAAGAAGGACCTTATATTCACCATACCTGGTTGTCCAAATTAGGCATAATAATGTGTCAATTTCACGACTGTATATAATGGTATCGGTTGATATCGGTATCGGTTGATATCGGTATCGGTAATTAAGGGTTTGGTGAATATCTGAATATCGGATATCAGCAAAAAGCCATTATCGGACATCCCTAGTTGTGATGTAATATCAGTATGCCGCCGTATGCTTACAATGACCAAAATACGTAAATATTACATGTTACTATGAATGTGCCTGTTACTACATTACTTTTAACCATACTTGCCAACCTTGAGACCTCCGATATCGGGAGGTGGAGGGGGGGGGGTATATTTACAGCTAGAATTCACCAAATCAAGTATTTCATATATATATATATATATATATATATATATATATATATATATATATATATATATATATATATATATATATATAATATATATATATATGTGTATGAAATACTTGACTTCCAGTGAATTCTAGCTATATATATATATATTTTTTTTTTTATTTTTATTTTTTTTAAATTTTTTATTTAATTTAATTTTATTATACATATAAATAAAATACTTGAATTTCAGTGTTCTGCAGGCTATCCAGTAGATGGCAGTATTGTCCTGTTTAAGAGTGTCACAACATTGCTGTTTACTGCAGACGAACTGCTTTACGGTAGACTAAACGTGACTGCTGTTGTTGTGTGTTGGTACCGCGCTGGGAGGACGTTAATGAAACTGCCCAACAATAAACCCACATAAGAAACCAAGAACTCTCTCTCCTTGTTGTGCACTCTACTCTCTAAAAGCCGTAGATGTTATGACGTCATTGGGCAGGCAAGCTGTTTATATTGTGGGAAAGCGGACGTGAGAACGGCTGTCCCCACTCAGGTCCGCATTGAGCTGGAGGGGGCGTGGCCTCCAGCTCCGGCTGAATACCGGGAGTTTGTCGGGAGAAAATCTCTGCCGGGAGGTTGTCGGGAGAGGCGCTGAATACCGGGATTCTCCCGCTAAAAACGGGAGGGTTGGCAAGTATGCTTATAACTTTGGTGTGTGTATATAAAACGACGATGGAGGCTATTCGATGTTTATTACAGTGCTTTATAGGCTCCAGTTGGATCCACTGTTAGCTGCTGCGTAACAAAAAAGAAAAACCTATGTATGTTTATCTTACAAAAGTAATTTTTTAATAATAGACAACATTCCAAAAAAGTGCAGTTCTCCTTTAACAAAACAGGGCAAGGCAAGGCAAAGCAAAGCAAAAATGCGTACATTGCAACAATAAACCAGCGGAGCAAGAAAGACAACACTGGCAGATAAACCCTCCTGATTGGCAATCAGAGCCAGGTGTGCCTCCTAATTGCCAACCAGGAACAGGTGAGGAGAGCAGCGCTCAGAAGCAGTCAAGTCACACAAAGACCAAATTAGAACCAAATAAGAAGACAGCAAGAAACATTAAACACAAGGGAAAACAACAAAGTTCAAATCACTCATGATGGATGACAACAGATGTAAATTTGACCTGCGATAGAGATTTGAATGGGATGTGTCACCGTGTCCAACCAAATAGCGACAAGCTGCAACGAACTTGTCAATGCAATGTAGCGTCCTAAATGAGGGCCACCAAGTGCGGCTAATGTTACTAATCCCTGACTCCACGGTGGCGAATAAATTACATTTCCTTCAGCTACTATTATCACTGGAGGACATCGAGCAAGAGACAAGAAGGCACGTTAACTGCGAAGATGACTTGACTGTAGCCAGCTGTTAACAGGATACTCGCAAGTAGAAAAATAGAGTGTAGAGCAGGGGTACCCAAACTACGGCCCGCGGGCCGGATCCGGCCCCCCATCATCCAAAATCCGGCCCACGGGAAGTCCCAGGTAAATATTTTTTATTTATTTTTTATTTTTTAAAATCTTTTCTTTCTAATCCATTTTCTACCGCTTGTTACTCTCGGTGTCTCCTAACCGCTCAGGCAAATCATATTGTCTAAAAATGAATTTTCCCATCGATAACGTGACAATGTTAAATGTTGATGAATATCAATGTTAATTGATGTTAAATGACAAAACGGATTATAAAGACAATGTAAATATGTATATATATATATATATATATATATATATATATATATATATATATATATATATATATATATATATATATATATATATATATATATAAATATATATATATATATGTATGTGTATATATATATATATATATATATATATATATATATATATATATATATATATATATATATATATACACTACCGTTCAAAAGTTTGGGGTCACATTGAAATGTCCTTTTTTTTAAAGTAAAAAAACACTGTACTTTTCAATGAAGATAACTTTAAACTAGTCTTAACTTTAAAGAAATACACTCTATACATTGCTAATGTGGTAAATGACTATTCTAGCTGCAAATGTCTGGTTTTTGGTGCAATATCTACATAGGTGTATAGAGGCCCATTTCCAGCAACTATCACTCCAGTGTTCTAATGGTACAATGTGTTTGCTCATTGGCTCAGAAGGCTAATTGATGATTAGAAAACCCTTGTGCAATCATGTTCACACATCTGAAAACAGTTTAGCTCGTTACAGAAGCTACAAAACTGACCTTCCTTTGAGCAGATTGAGTTTCTGGAACATCACATTTGTGGGGTCAATTAAAGGCTCAAAATGGCCAGAAAAAGAGAACTTTTTGGGAAAAATGGGGGAAAAATTATTGTTTTGTATGAGTATGTTTTTCATTTGAGGACAAACATGACACAAACCTTCCCAATTGTTAGAAAACCCTCTGTTTAATATGTGTGTGTGTGTGTGCTTCACTGATGCGAGTATTTGGTGAACATTGTTTTGCCCTACTAATTTCAGGACCCCGACTTAAACAAGTTGAAAAACTTATTCGGGTGTTACCATTTAGTGGTCAATTGTACGGAATATGTACTTCACTGTGCAACCTACTAATAAAAGTCTCAATCAATCAAAAAGCAGTTCTTGAACTCACCATAGTGTTTACATGTAAAATCTTCTACTACTTCTTTGTCTCATTTTGTCCACCAAAAGTTTTATGCTGTGCATGAATGCACAAAGGCGCGCTTTGTTGATGTTATTGACTTGTTGGAGTGCTAATCAGGCATATTTGGTCACTGCATGACTGCAAGCTAATCAATGCTAACATGCTAGTTAGGCTAGCTGTATGTACATATTGCATCATTATGCCTCATGTGTAGGTATATTTGAGCTCATTTAATATCCTTTACTTTTATCCTATTTGTAAATAATTTAGTTTTGCATGTCTCATGACACATTAGCTGTATGTAATATTGGCTGCATTTCAGATAGCTGTTTGTGTGCCATGTTGTTTCAGACCACAGCAAACATTACCTAGCTTGCCAAAGATTGTTATACATCTATTAAAATAACACAACCTTAAAGGCCTACTGAAATGATTTTTTTTTATTTAAACGGGAATAGCAGATCCATTCTATGTGTCATACTTGATCATTTCGCGATATTGCCATATTTTTGCTGAAAGGATTTAGTAGAGAAAATCGACGATAAAGTTCGCAACTTTTGCTCGCTGATAAAAAAAGCCTTGCCTGTACCGGAAGTAGCGTGACGTCACAAGCGGTAGTGCTGCTCACAATTCCCCGTTGTTTACAATGGAGCGAGAGAGATTCGGACCGAGAAAGTTACATTAATTTGAGCGAGGATGAAAGATTCGTAGATGAGGAACGTTACAGTGAAGGACTTGAGAGGCAGTGATGGACATATCTTTTTTCGCTCTGACCGTAACTTAGGTACAAGCTGGCTCATTGGATTAAACTCTCTCCTTTTTCTATTGTGTATCACAGATTTGTATTTTAAACCATCTCAGATACCAAATCCTCTTGAAAATGAGAGTCGAGAACGCGAAATGGACATTCACAGTGACTGAACATGTAAATACACGATTAATAATTCAGCTTTGCGAAGCTAAAAAAATAGAAGCTAACCTAGCTACGTAGCCAACGTGATAGCAGCAGTCTCAAATGCAGATAGAAACTAAATTAAAAAAAAACCTGACTGGATGGATAGACAGAAGATCAATAATACTATTAAACCATGAACATGTAAATACATGATTAATAATATTCCGCTTGACGAAGCTAAAAAAACAGAAGCTAACCTAGATGCGTAGCCAACGTGATAGCGTCAGTCTCAAATGCAGATAGAAACTAAATTAAAAAAAACCCTGACTGGATGGATAGACAGAAGATCAATAATACTATTAAACCATGAACATGTAAATACACGATTAATAATATTCCGCTTGGCGAAGCTAAAAAAACAGAAGCTAACCTAGCTACGTAGCTAACTTAGATGCGGCGGCGGGCGTTGTACGCTTTTGACGACACCCCGGCCGCCATCAGAGTCGGCAAGAAACATATATTTCCCCAAAGTTACGTACGTCACATGCACATATCGACACGCACGTACGGGCAATCGATCAAATGTTTGGAAGCCAAAGCTGTACTCACTGTAGTGCGTCTGTTATCCTGCTCAAACACAACACAACCTCCTGGTGTTGGTGTAGTCCGCCGCTCCACCGATCGCACCTACAACTTTCTTATTTGCAGTCTCCATTGTCCATTAAACAAATTGCTCAATCGCTTTATTAACAAGCGGTAACTGGTTTTAGTTCAAAAAGTAACGCACACACATACACGAGCTGCTGTTAGCCAAAACTCACGCTCACACACACTCGAGTTCTCCGCCAACTCACTCGCGCATGCGCGTTCCCCAAACCCTTAAAGACACAGTACACTAATGCAAATATCACAGATAATACAGTATTGTACTTAGCCGCTAAGACACAGATCGATCCCACCTACAACGTTCTTCTTTGCAGTCTCCATTGTTCATTAAACAAATTGCAAAAGATTCACCAACACAGATGTCCAGAATACTGTGGAATTTTGTCAAAGAAAACAAGAGGCTTTTCTATCGGGTCCGATGGGGTCCAACCACTTCCGTTGCTTTTGTGACGTCACGCGCATAAATCACATCCAAAGGAGTTTTTCAACCGGAAGTGTGGCGGGAATTTTAAAATTGCACTTTATAAGTTAACCCGGCCATATTGGCATGTGTTGCAATGTTAAGATTTCATCATTGATATATAAACTATCAGACTGCGTGGTTGGTAGTAGTGGGTTTCAGTAGGCCTTTAACTTGGACACACATATCTATCTATACCTTTGGTCATTAAAAGCCAGTAATTTCCAGGAGTTATCTCACCTTCTGAGTAGACTCAGATGTACTATAGGTTTCTAATGTTGTAAAAATGTGTAGAATAAATATTACATTTCAACATTTCTGTCAAAGAAGATTTGCTTCAGCCTGCGACACAGTCATTTTGATAGTAGGCTATTATAGCTAATATAGACACTTTCGTCATGTGTTGCCTTCATTATAAGACTTATATGCGGCTTTTAATTTTCTGCGGCTCCAGACAGATTTGTTTTTTGTATTTTTGGTCCAATATGTCTCTTTCAACGTTTTGGGTTGCCAACCCCTGGTATAGTTCATAATACAGTTTCTCCTTTAAAACTAAAAGTACTGTTGGCCGTAAGGGCATGAATCAATGCACAACATCAGGCGCAGGGCAGGAAGTACATTTGCTTGCTAATATCCATGTATGGAAGGGCTGAAATTATCCTACATAATGGGATTTTTGGAGTTATTCATCCTATAGAGCAGTGCTCCCCAACCTTTGTGTAGCTGCGGACCGGTCAACGCTTGAAAATTTGTCACATGGACTGGGGGGGGTTATTTTTAATTTTTTATTTTTCATAAAGAAATACAATCATGTGTGCTTACGGACTGTATCCCTGCAGACTGTATTGATCTATATAGATATATAATGTATATATTGTGTTTTTTATGTTGATTTAATAAAAAAAAAAAAATATATATATATATATATATATATATATATATATATATATATACACTACCGTTCAAAAGTTTGGGGTCACATTGAAATGTCCTTATTTTTGAAGGAAAAGCACTGTACTTTTCAATGAAGATAACTTTAAACTAGTCTTAACTTTAAAGAAATACACTCTATACATTGCTAATGTGGTAAATGACTATTCTAGCTGCAAATGTCTGGTTTTTGGTGCAATATCTACATGGGTGTATAGAGGCCCATTTTCAGCAACTATCACTCCAGTGTTCTAATGGTACAATGTGTTTGCTCATTGGCTCAGAAGGCTAATTGATGATTAGAAAACCCTTGTGCGATCATGTTCACACATCTGAAAACAGTTTAGCTTGTTACAGAAGCTACAAAACTGACCTTCCTTTGAGCAGATTGAGTTTCTGGAGCATCACATTTGTGGGGTCAATTAAGAGCTCAAAATGGCCAGAAAAAGAGAACTTTCATCTGAAACTCGACAGTCTATTCTTGTTCTTAGAAATGAAGGCTATTCCACAAAACTGTTTGGGTGACCCCAAACTTTTGAACGGTAGTGTATATATATATATATATATATATATATACTGTATATATTTTTTTTTATTTATTTCTTATGCGGCCCGGTACCAATCGGTGGTTGGGGACCACTGCCATAGAGAGTATAACTTATCGAACAAAAACAACAAAGCAGCTAAAGGAGGCGCAACTTGTAACCGGTTCTATTACAATTTACATGCCAAACAATATATCGTGTTATATATCGCAGGAGACTGTGGTACATATCACTATAAAAACGTTAAGCCATTTCGCCCAGGACTACTCAGACCAGTCCAGTTTTGACCCTCTCTTTTGTCTAAAGTCATCTTGGCTAAGCTCTAGCCACCATGTGACAATAATGAGTTTAGAAAACCAACAATCAACACTCTGAATTCCACGACCGCAAATGAAGTCTGTCTTATTTGTCCAAGATGACAAGTGACAACTTTTTTTTTTTCTTTTTTTTTTCTCAATATGTTGGGGAATTACATAACTGCACTAAGACACAGCAGACGGTGAAGGAGAAGATTTGTTTTGTTTATTGAACATGCAATCACATAAGGATCAGAACAGACAAACACAGGTCCTAAAAGTCATATCTTCCCAGAATATTCTCGAGCTTTTAAAGTATTTGTACTCCGTACGACGTTTTAAGTCATGCTATTATTCCCTACTACTGTACATGCTCTCGTTTTATGTGGTGTGCACCATCCTTTTATATTTATTCAACCTGAAGGTGATATTTGTGTGTACAAAACCCAAAACCAGTGAAGTTGGCACGTTGTGTAAATTCGTAAATAAAAACACAATGATTTGCAAATCCTTTTCAACTTTTATTGAATTGAATAGACCTCAAAAACAAGATATTTAATGTTCAAACTGAGAAACTTATTTTTTTTTCAAGTAATGATTAACTTAGAATTTAATGGCAGCAACACATTGCAAAAAAAGTTGGCAAGGGCATTTTTACCACTGCAGTGATTTCTCCAGATTCTCTGAATCTTTTGATGATATTACGGACCATAGATGGTGAAATCCCTAAATTCCTTGCAATAGCTCGTTGAGAAATGTTCTTCTTAAACTGTTGGACAATTTGCTCACGCATTTGTTCACAGAGTGGTGACCCTCGCCTCATCCTTGTTTGTGAATGACTGAGCATTTCATGAAAGCTGCTTTTATACCCAATCATGGCACCCACCTGTTCCCAATTAGCCTGTTCACCTGTGGGATGTTCCAAATAAGTGTTTGAGGAGCATTCCTCAACTTTCTCAGTCTTTTTTGCCACTTGTGCCAGCTTTTTTGAAACAAATTCCAAATGAGCTAATATTTGCAAAAAATAAAGTTTTCCAGTTCGAACATTAAATATCTTGTCTTTGCAGTCTATTCAATTGAATATAAGTTGAAAAGGATTTGCGATTCATTGTACTCTGTTTTTATTTAGGATTTACACAACGTGCCGACTTCACTGGTTTTGGGTTTTGTACACACAACTCTTATATCGTGGAAAAAAAACACATCAAAGTAACAAAACTGAGAAATACTCACAGTTGACTCTGGTGACCTTCCATGTTTTATCCAGCCCGGGTTGTTTTCCCAGTTCAATGTTGAATGGCGCCCCATTGGGAGGTAGATCCTTGTCCCGTCCACCAACAATGGCCACGTTCATATCATGCGCATCTTCGCACACCTGTGCTACTGATGGTACCACGTAGGGCGCATTATCATTGTAATCTTCAAGGTACATGACCAACGTCCCAGTGCCGGTAGCTGGAGGACTGCCTACACGAACACACACAGAGAAACAACATGTCTTGTTTGTGGTGCGGATTTCCCAAATCACAAGTTTAAAAAATGGGTATAGAGTAGATTTGCTGTTTAGCATTCGGCACCCCACATATTCTCAGATTTTGTTTCTTTCTTTAAATTGTAGACAGTTTGTTTTTGCTTTTATGGTAACTTGAATAGACAAGTGGTGCAATTTGCTGGGGGAAACAGAGTGCTGCAGTTATGAATACCAGCAGAGGGCGCCGTCTCACAAGTAACTCACAACATTTTCGAGCAGGAAGATAATTTGACTGACGGGATGCTGCGTAAATGCATGTTTTGTAAGTGCGATACTGCACACTGTATACCTTATTGTTTGTTCATCTGTAAAACTGATTTTGGAAAACACTTGATAACTGAGAAGAGCAGTGGTCGCCAACCTTTTGGAGCCCGAGATCCCTGTTCTCATGAACCAAGGCAAGATCTACAGTAGCTCTGTGATAAACTATATATACACATCGCCCAGGCCAAAGGTTTGGACACACTTTCTCATTTCAATGCGTTTTCTTTATTTTCATGAATATTTACATTGTAGATTGTCACTGAAGGCATCAAAACTATGACACCTGTGAAGTGGAAACCATTTCAGGTGACTACATCTTGAAGCTCATCACGAGAATGCCAAGAATGTGCAAAGCAGTAATCAGAGCAAAGGGTGGCTATTTTGAAGAAACTAGAATATAAAACATGTTTCCAGTTATTTCACCTTTTTGTGTTAACTACATAACTCCACGTGTTCATTCATAGTTTGGATGCCTTCAGGGACAATCTACAATGTAAAAAATCATGAAAATAAAGAAAAGACATTGAATGAGAAGGTGTGTCCAAACTTTTGGCAATACCTGTATATCAGTCTTCTTACTGCGGCATATACCGTTTTCTCACGGGTTTTATTGAGACGGATGCTTTGAGCCCCAGAAAGTCACCAACCAAGAGAACAAGCTGGATTCAGGGTAGGCTTTTCTCCTATTGACAACATCCAGGCTTTTAGTCAACTGCAAGAAAAGGGTATTAAATATGTTATCCCACTTGGCTTTGCATTTGTCGACTATGAAAAGGCATTCGACTCAAAGTTTTACCCACTTTTTGCTGCACTCAAAAACCAAGGAGTTAACACAGCATACATCTCGATTGTCTATAGTGGTGCCCCTTCAACATAGAGATTGCACCGAGATAGCAATAAGATCAACCTTGAAAGAGGAGCCAGACAAGGTGACAATGTCTCCAATATGCTATTATCAACCGTATCAACTAAGAAGGAAAGGGAGTCAACATCAACAGCGAACACCTTTCTCATCTGAATTTTGCTGACGACATAAAATGGGTGGCACACACTCCACAAGAACTGACTGAATGTTATGCTGAATGAAATCCACCTCAAAAGCAAACTGGTGGACCTGAACATGCACCTTGGAAAGACCAAACTGATGTTGAATGAGTACTCTACCGGGGCACCAATCGTTGTAGATGTGGCTGTTACGGTCACCTGACACTGATGAGGACGCCGCACACTATTTAGACCAGCGCGTCCTGTGTTCCTGTGCCAGAACATAGCTACTTGTATTGTACAGTAAGCCCACACGTCCCTAGCTCTCCTTCCATGTGCCTACTTGCTCTCCGTGTTTTCCCTCCTCTGCGCTCATTGTGTGTCCTGTTTCGTCGTTCCACAGCTTCTCTCCGTTCCCTGGATTCGAGCTGTGTGTCACGACTCCCCGGACTCTCCCATTGACTTCTTACTGCCTCCACGGACCTCGACCTCTCGCCTGCCCACGGACCTTGACGCCTCTCTCCTGCCCTCGACCTCTCACCTGCCCAAGGACTTCCAAGCCAGCCTCGCCCTCTCTGGACTTCCGTATTCTTCGCAACACGCACCTTCAACACTTACCGGTAACACTCACCAGTTAAACGCATCAAATAGTCGCACACCACGTATTCCTGTTAATTACACACGTCACACTCTCGTGCTAATAAACACGCCTAAGGCTAATTGACGTCCCTGTCTCACTGTACCATTACAGAGGAAACATTATCGAAGAAGTTGACAGTTATATCTATCTCGGTGAGATGGTAACTAACAATGGGGATCTGCTGCCAGATATAAAAAGAAGGATAGGACTCAGATGGGCTGCTTTTGTAAAAGTGGACAAGATCACAAAGAACCCACAAATAAGTATGACAACTAAAAGAGATTTATTGAATGAGTGCATACTTCCTGTGATGATACATGGGCCACCACGCCAAGCCAAACTGAACTCATGGCTGTGGTACAGAGAAAGATGGAGAGAATCATGCTTGGCATCAATCTAAAGGACAGAAAAGCTAACATCTGGATCCGACAACCAACAGGAGTCACTGATATAAATGTTGCCATCAAAAGACATCCAAACACAAATGAGCAGGACATGTGGCCAGACAACAAGATAATCAGTGGACACTCACAACAACCGAATGGACTCCTCGTGAACAGAGAAGACCAAGAGGACGACCAAAAACACATACTGTAGGCCTCACTTGGCAAAGAGTGGCTCAAGATAGACGTCAATGGTTTGAGTCCAGGGAGGGGGTTCCGCAAAGAGCTAAACTAACCCTTATGATGATGATTCGGAAAATATTCACAGCGCTTCACTTTTCCCACATTATATGTTACAGACTTGTTCCAATTGGAATACATTAATTTTTCCCTCAAAATTCTACAGAATATACCCCATAGTAACAATGTCAAAAAGGTGTTTTATGGTTTTTTTTTGCAAATGTATTTAAAAAAAAACAAAAAAAATTCACGTGTACATAAATATTCACAGGCTTTTCTCAATACCTGCCAAAGAGTTCAACCTTTGTCTCATTGGACCAGATCATTTTGTTTTTCATGGTGTGGGAGTCGTTCAGATGCATTTTGGAAAACTTTTACCAAGAAATGGATTCCATCTGGCCACTACGCCATACAGGCCTGATTGGTGGGTTGCTGCAGAGATGGTTGTCCTTCTGGAAGGTTCTCCACTGTCCGCAGAGGAATGATGTAGCTCTGACAGAATGACCCTCGGGTACTTGGTCACCTCCCTGACTAGACTAAGATAAATGCAGCAATATACAGAGACATCATGGATGAAAACCAACGCTTCCCATCCACCGGGATGAAAGCATTGGCATTATAAAACTCTAAAAAAAAACGTTTTCACATTGTCAATATGGGCTATTGTCTGTATAATTTAGAAATCAAAACCTTACATTATTGTAATAAGGCTGGAACACAACATAATTTTAAAAAATGCTAAACGCTTTGAATACTTTCCAGATGCACGATATTTAGAGCTTGAAAAAAAATGTTAGAACTCGACCGTACACATTGACGGCCACACCTGCAGAATTCAAGTAAAAACCAATCACATGCATGGATCTTCTTTATTAAATGTTACCTTATTTCACACACCGAATCCTAATTGAAGTTTCACGTAATCTAATGCTGGTGTTATGCTAAAAAAGGCTAAATACATTTACAACAGGCTTTTATACTGTAATTACCTTTTTTGTTCTGGGGTTCTGTTGTTTTCTTTTGCTACGTCTGTTTAAGTGAGATTAGAGGTTATTAAAGACAAAAAACATACAGCCTCCAAAACAGCTTAAGAGGTCATTCTGCAATTAACACCTGTAGACAAGATCTGTAATTGGAAAATGGGCTTTGCAACCTTTTTCGAGTTGAAGGTGTTTTCAGGTGACTTAAAAGACGGATGTGATGTGAGGCAGTGCAGGTGTTTTAACAAGTCAATGACTATATGCAATAACTGTCAAGTGATGGTGGAATGTGTTTTGACATCGAGGTTGTGCACAGGAAATTGTTCTGGTATGATCTCCTAATGCAATTTGGAGAGGAAATTTCAAATAATGAAGTCAAGAGACATTTTGTTGGTCATGACTCATGAGACAGTGGGCAGCAGGAGAGGTGGATGGCATAACTCCATGTGAATTTTACAGCAGACGCGTCATTTCTGCTCAGTTCCCCTTGCAGACGCTGTCATTTGCAGGTAAGCAAGGAATATTTGCAAGTCTCTTATAAGCAGAAGACACTTGCGTTAAAAACGTCAAACCACGCGTTAATTGTCACAAAGCCTTCCCTGTTTGTGACATTAAGTAGATAATAGTTCACGAGCCAGCAGTAGAAAACATTTCCCTTTTTAGGACTTTTTATTATTATAGTAACCATAACAACCAAACCACAGAGGCTCCCCAGCCATGGTTGGTTTAGGTCGTTGCGGAAAATGCTCCAGAGGGAGATGTCAGAGGTTCTTACGTTACGGACCAGTTATCTTGGCACTGAAATGAGGATGTTCGGTGCTTGCAAGAAGGATAGCAAACTAACATTGTCGGGTCATTTAATCGATCGCACCAGAACTGTTCAGTTTGTTTTAAAAGACGTTTTGCCTCCCATCCGAGCAGGCTTCATCAGTTGCTCATAGACTGAGATTGGTCAGATCTAGGCTGGATTTCTTACCAACCTAAGTAGTCTGGAGACTTGACTAGATTACTTAGCAGGGCTGTCAAAATATATATATATATTTTTAATGCATTGTGATTCTTAATCGGAACAATCGTTCTGAACCGAGAATCCATTCTGAATCGAATTGTTACCCCACGAATAGAATTAAAACGAACCGTGCGGTGCCCAAAGATTTACAGCCCTATTACTTACCAATCTAAGTCGATGAGCATGGACTGATGGAGCCTGCTCGGAAGAGAGGCTTAACGTCTTCGAGGACAAACTGAACAGTCCAGGTGCGATCGATTGAATGCCCGGAGAATGTTAGTTTGCTCCTCTCTGGTCAACAAAAGCACCTTGAGGATTCTGGCGGGAACTCTCGTTAGACCCTTTTTCGATTACGCATGCACCTCCTGGTACCCCAGCACCTCCAAAACCCTCAAATCTAAACTCCAAACATCTCAGAACAAGCTAGTCAGGTTACTTCTAGACCTCCACCCCAGATCCCACCTCACTCCTACCCACTTCTCTAAAGTGGGCTGGCTCAAGGTGGAGGACAGAGTTAAACAACTTGCACTGAGCCTAGTCTATAAAATCCGCTACACCTCCCTGATACCGAAGTACATGTCAAACTACTTCCTTAACGTAAATGACCGCCATAACCACAACACCAGGGGGAGCTCCACTAACCACGTTAAACCCAGATTCCGAACTAACAAAGGTCTTAACTCATTCTCTTTCTATGCCACATCAATGTGGAATGTGCTCCCAACAGGCATAAAAGAAAGGGCATCTCTATCCTCCTTCAAAACCGCAATAAAAGTTCACCTCCAGGCAGCTACAACCCTAAACTAACACCGTCCCCGGATTGCTAATAATCAAATGTAAACAATCAAATGCAGATACTTTTTCTTATGCCTTCTGATCTCTCTCTCTCTCTCTCTCTCTCTCTCTCTCTCTCTCTCTCTCTCTCTCTCTCTCTCTCTCTCTCTCTCTCTCTCTCTCTCTCTCTCTCTCTCTATGTCCACTACTTGATGTCCATATCCTACCCCCCCCCACACACACACACCCCTGATTGTAAATAATGTAAATAATTCAATGTGATTATCTTGTGTGATGACTGTATTATGATGATAGTATATATGATAGTATATATCTGTATCGTGAATCAATTTAAGTGGACCCCGACTTAAACAAGTTGAAAAACTTATACGGGTGTTACCATTTAGTGGTCAATTGTACGGAATATGTACTTCACTGTGCAACCTACTAATAAAAGTCTCAATCAATCAATCAATCAAACTCCTCCTTGCAAGCACCAAACACCCTCCCGTTCGTGTCAAGATAATTGGTACCTTTGATGTCTAACTCTGGAGCATTTTCTGCATAGACTTAGATTAGTCAAATCTAGAGACTAGACTAGATTATTCGTCTTTTGTTCACAAGGTGGAATTTAGAATCATCCTGAAACTAGGAGAGAGAGACAAAAAAATCAGTCCCTGAAGTCTTGCCCAATTTTCTCACATGTAGAACCCGCCATGCTGGGTTAGCTTTCAATGAAGCCGGTCTTCCCAAATGAATAGGCTCCACCCAAACCATTCATGTAGCCTTACCGCTCCTCTTCTCCACTTCATCATGTACTTGTCCTCATCAGCCTGCCTCAGCGGCATCACTGAAATTTGTCTGCCGGCTTCTGCAGAACACCACTTTGTCAGAAATGTCCAGACTCAACACAACTTTCCAGAGAGGGAGTGATTCATGGACCGTTGCAGATGCCAACCCACCTCCAACCAGAAGGTAATAAAAGGCAACATAAAAAGTAAAGACAGCTTTATTAAAGAAATGGTGGATTGCAGTGATGCAAAAATGATGCCTCTCACGCTGAAGAGAAATGTTGTTTTCCCGCAGGAAGGTAGCGATTTTTGCATTTTTACTTTATCTGCAATATCATGATTTAGCTTGGCCCGAAACACTCTGCAAAAAAAGATGTCAGATGTCTGTAAATCTGTCAATACCATTTTAGCTGGTATGCTAATAGCTCGCACCCAGCAAAGGCAGGATATTGCACTAAAGCAGGGCTGTTCAATTGGCGGCCCGAGTGCAGTTAAAAACCTGGGAGACAAACATTTTTGCGGCAAATTCCTAAAAACACTAGAGTGTTCCTGTTGGACCACTGTGAACACATTGGCAGATCCTCGCATTGACTTTCACTTTGCCAGCAAACATATAAGACTGGGGTTAAAACTTGTGATTTGCACAACTAACATGTTCCTCAAGGCACCAGTATATCAGTATGTGGAATTAAATTATGGAATGGATTAAGCAAAGCAATCAAACAATGTACTAATATGATCCACTTCAAGAAACTCTTCAAACTTAAAGTGTTTACAAAGTACAAAGAAGAAGAACCATGACAAACATTCTCAATTTATTTCATCCATCCATTCATTCATTCTTAAAGTAATCTTACTTATCTCATCATATGAAATATGACTTACTTCACCAATTATTATTATTAAATTCTTACTATTATTTATTTATTTATTTTTATTGTGATTACTTATGGAGTTTATTGTGAATAAATTGTGAACAGGAAGTGAACATTTTTTTTTAGCAACTGTTATGTAAAGAAAAGGGGTAGGATTAAATAAGCTCTGCTTCTTCCTACTCCTTTTCGAACATGTTGAAAAGAGAAACTGGAAATTGTGATGTATCATGTTGTATGCTTGCATGTTCGAAATAAACTCAAACTCAAACTCAAACCCATTTAAGCAGTTTTTTGTCGTAATTTGATTCATGTAACAACAGCTTGTTTATTTCAGATTTGGACAAAGACTGTAGTGTTAGTCAAAACTGTCAGCAGGTAAGAAACCTTTCTTACACAAAAAGATTTGTCTGAATACAATCATTTCGAACCCAGTCAGTAGTTATTTGCTCAACTTCTTTACTTAAACTGGTAGTGTTGCACAACGTTCCATTTTAGGCCCTATCATTTTTATCATTTGGGCTATTCAACTGGTGGCAGGTGAGTTCACTTCCAAAATCTTGTAAGGGACTCACATTTTTGCAGATGGTCCTTAAAAACAGCAGAGCACTTCTATAACTTCGACAACACACATAGACCAAAATCAAATGTCTACTGTAGAGGACAGGGGTTCTCCGGAATATAAAAAACAAGACTAATAGTGAAGTCTGGCCACCCGGTTCTTATCTTTCTGCAAATGTGTCCCCTAAAACAATTTAATTGAATATCCCCGACATGAATTGTGTGTACTTCTACACAGCGTCCCAGAATCAGACAATTAGATGACGTGATGATTAGGGTGTCATATTATCGATACCGGTACTCAACGTCCCTTTGTGTGTGTTAAAAAATACCAATTGTTTTCGAGAATAAAATCTCATTTTTTATTGCAACATCTAAAAAGAAGCTGACTATGATAACTCCTGTCCAGTTGTTATATCTTGTTTTGTTATCATAGCATCATGTAATAATTTGCAAGTACGGCTTTAAGTTGCAATTACAGTTGCAAGTCCAAGACAATAGATGGCAGTAGCGTATAGTTTATGGTGAGTATTTTAGTTTTTGTTGCGCCCTAAAAAGTGTTAATACTGTATGTATAGTACTTATTACACACCAGCTGTTTGATTTTAACATCCATCTTAGTTGTAGTTTACAATAAAAAATGGAGGTATTTAAACTGCCATGTAAAATCACAAAGCCAATGTATATTAGCATCAAGCTATCGCATCTTTGGAAAAATGGAGCCTAACATTAATTCTGTTGGAGCATTTTTTTAGTCAATTGCTTTGCGAAGACCGGGCGTGATGTCACAAGCAGCCAAGGTACTGTAATATGTCACCGTTGGATTTTTGGTAGTACAGGCTGGATTCAGTCGGTGACAAAAAACTACCAGATTTGGCACCCATGCCTATTTAGCTTAGGGTTGTACGGTATACCGGTATTAGATTTTAAAATATGTCGATCGAGGGGGTGTTCATATGTTGTCAATATTCAGTGTTTTATCATTCATAGTTAATATTGTAAACCACTTATTTGTACATTCTGGGTGTCATATTCAGTAAAAAAATGTAAAATTCCATTTCGTCTGTCATAACGTTTTTTGCATTCAATCAGACATTATCTGAGGTTTTGTATCAGTGTTCCTAAAAATAGATATACCGGCCCCCAGACACATTTTTTTCTCTAAATTTGGCCCCTCGAGTCTAAATAATTGCCCAAGCCTGACGTAAACATACACAAAAGCAGTCTCAGATAAGCAACTAACAATTTGCAGTGCTGTTGTTGTTATGATAGACTACACTCAAAAATAGCTAACATTTACAGTTAAACTTTGCCAGCTCACAACAAACATAATGTGTGTTACGTCAGACGTAGTTTAAGAGGATAGATATAATGTTTACACTACTTTTTAAAGTTAGCACGCTCTCGATAGCCACTTTAACGATTGGCGTACAAACAATTATCCTGTTCAAGGAGCCTATCTCAGCTGAATTAGGTCGCAAGGTGGTCATAGACCCTGGACTGGTTGCCTGTCAGTCATACATGAAATAGTATAAACACTCACATTCCCACCTATGAAAAAATGTAGTCTCCAATTAACCTACTGTAACATGAATGTTTTCAAAGAAAAGTAGCCAGAGAAAGCTGATGCAAGCACATTTAAAACGACTCTAACTCTACACTGAGAGGTTTGAACTGAGATTTGAACCCAACTGTAGAGCAATTAATAACATGCTAAGACGCCACTGGATTGTCTTCCTACGATGTCGTAGCTCTTGGAGCAGTTGTCCATCATGGTATTAGTAGAGCAGTTAATCCCATTGTGTCTAAATCAGGCGATGTTAAATCTTAAGTAATCCAATCACCTCTGATGCTGTGCCATCTTGCATCTTGGTAGCTGGTAAAAATGGCATAATATGACAGTTGGATGGACGTTAATCCTATACAGCTTTCCATTTTGTACTTTATTTGTCCACCTAAGGGGACAGTTATTTTTACACTGTAAAAGTAACGGAGGCCAATCTGTCAGTAAACTCGCCATGGAAGCGCTAAAACATACCGATTGTGACGTGTGTAGCTAGCAAGCTACCGTATTTTCCGGACTATAATGCACACTTCAAATCCTTTTTTTTCCTCAAAACTCGACAGTGCGCCTTATAACCCGGCGCGCCTAATGTACGGAATAATTCTGGTTTTGCTCACCGACCTCAAATCAATTTTATTTGGTACATGGTGTGATGATAAGTGTGACCAGTAGATGGCAGTCAAACATAAGAGATACGTGTAGACTGCACTATGATGGCAATATGACTCAAGTAAACAACACCAACATTTCATATGTTCCATTGAAAATATAGAACATTACACACGGCACTCGAAAATCCATCAAAATATACAACTTTGGTAAGCTATGAAGCCGCACCGCTTGATGTGCTTCTACATACGAGTATTATTATGGTGTGTGTATAAGGTAAGACATATTATCTGGTGTTTTGTTTCGCAATATTATGCTAAAGAAACGTTTCTACCATCTGGTACCTGCTGATCTGTATTTGGGATCTGCATAAATCCTGAAAAATTACACGCTTCCGCCTTGGTAGTCCGTGCCGATGGCGTAGTCAATTAGCTTCTTCTTTTTGTCTATGTTATGGGACATTCATTTGCCGCTGTTGCCATTTCTAATATAAAGTAGTGTAAAGTTCTTACTTATATCTGTCAGAAAACTCGCCATGAAAGCCCTAAAACATACCGGTGTTTACATTATTCACCCAAGGAACTTTAGTTATTAGAGAGTTTCGATGAGGTGGCGACTTGTCCAGGGTGAATGCAGCTGAGATAGGCTCCAGCACCCCCGAAAGGGACAAGCGGTAGAAAAGGGATGGATGGATGGAGTTCCGGTCGGACGGTTTTTCACGGTACACATTTCCGGTGTTGTTGTTTCCGGATGAGGAGATGCTGCTCCGTTATTGATTGAAGTAAAGTCTGAATGTCATTAAAACAGTTAGCTCCATCTTTTGACACTTCTTCCACTCCCGTCCTTGCACGCTACACCGCTACAACAATGATGACGGGGAGAAGACGCTGCCGAAGGGGAGCCACGTAAATAAGACCGCCCACAAAACGGCGCATCCGGAAGCGACTCTCAGAAAGCGGCTTGAAGATGATCTGTAAAACATCATCTATGCAACATTTTGACCAAAGAACCACCATTACATGTTATGTAAACCACAAGATGCTTTGATGCGCCTTATAATCTGGTGCACTTTTTGTATGAAAAAAGATAAAAAAATAGACCATTCATCGGCAGTGCACCTTATAATGCGGTGCACCCTATGGTCCGGAAAATACGGTAGTCTCTCATGCCGGCAACCAAGGTTCACGTCCCGGGCAGATGATACAAAGCAAGGGTTGAACAAGGCGTGTAACACATGTCACATTACTGTAGTTTATAAACAGACTAAATATGCACAATCCGGAGCTTTTGGGTGCATGCAGTTAGGCATTGAACAGTTCTAAAGCTGCACACTTTAGTCAAGTGCACACTTTCAGAATACAAGAGAGAAATTGAAAGAAAGCATTTTCTCCAAAGTCTTCATCACCTTCAGCGTCCTTCTTTCATTCTTTATGTAATTTTGCTTCCACCCGCCCCAGTGTAGCAGTTCCACCACCACCGGTCCTCCAAGTGTGCCCACAGATGAGAGGAGCCAGAAGACTGATTGACACTCGGGGTTGCCAGGGATAATCCACCTCTCTAGGCTATGAATTGAGATTTTTTTTTCTTTCCCGTTCCTGCTGCTTTAAATTCCTTTTTATAAAAGAAAACTTGCCTTCTGCTAACATTTTGGCTTGAGGCTATTGCTCTTTCTGCTTTACTGTTCAGCCTCTTGTCTCTAGCGTTCTGTCTTTTCCAGAAGTACTGTAGAATGAAAGATGGCATTATGACCAGTGAATGTTCGAAAAAGTACCCACTTCTCCCCGTGCAAGGTGAGATATGTTTAGAATCTGTGATGTGTTTGCTTCCTAGTGGGGATAAATGACTGTTATGAGGGAAATAAATAACTACAGTGTTACCTGCTCCAGGGCATTTTGAAGAAAACACATGGCCTAACTTCTTTCTAGTAAGGAAGAAAGTGGCCATTCTGTCTGTTGGCGTTCACAAAAATATGTCACATGTCCTATTGGTGTCCTCTTTAGAAGCTGATGGCTTGACACAAATTTGTCAAGCCATCAGCTCATGAATATGGTGATGATCCCAGGATGCAGAGAAGGCAGGCAGTGTGTGAGCAGAATATCCCTTTTTTAGATAACAGCAAACACATCAATCAACCACGGGTGAAAATGCGAAAGGACAACTGTTTGCAGGAGAAGCAAATGTACACACGAAGTAACGAACTGAGGTGGGAACTCGGTAATCCACCAGCAATGTCTAAGGCCCTGTCTACATTAAGCCGGATATCTCCTGAAACAAATAATTATTCAGCCTAAGCCCCATGTCAGCCACACTAACCCATTGTTTAAGGTTCCCCCCGTTGGATCATTTTTTACACGGGTAAGTGGGCAGTGTGTTTCTTGAATCTCCGGCTCTTAGCTCTGTGTGGACTCATCGATCCGTTTATCAACGGAGTTCGGAGCATACTTGCCAACCTTAAGACCTTCAAATTCGGGAGATTTGGGGGAGGGAGGGGGGGGTTGAGGTGGGTGGGGCGGGGTTTGGTGGTATATTGTAGCCCGGAAGAGTTAGGGATGCGAGGGATTCTGGGTATTTGTTCTGTTGTGTTTATGTTGTGTTACGGTGCGGATGTTCTCCCAAAATGTGTTTGTCATTCTTGTTTGGTGTGGGTTCACAGTGTGGCGCATATTTGTAACAGTGTTAAAGTTGTTTATACGGACACCCTCAGTGTGACCTGTATGATTGTTGATCAAGTATGTCTTGCAGTCATTTTCGTGTGTATGCAGAAGCCGCATACAACATGTGACTGGGCTGTTTGTATGGGGAAAAAGCGGACGCGTCGACAGGTTGTAGAGGGCATGCCATCACGGCACGCCCTTAATATTGTTGTCCGGGTGAAAATCGGGAGAAATTTGGGAGAATGGTTGCCCCGGGAGATTTTCGGGAGGGGCACTGAAATTCGAGAGTCTCCCGGAAAAATCGGGAAGGTTGGCAAGTATGGTTCGGAGAGAAAGTGATGTCAGAAAGACCGGGCCCCACACAGGAAGTGACGTCAGAAAGAAAGCGCCACAGCCAGCTTCGTAACAAGCGGTTTCGTTACTCGGAGATAACCACTAGAAAGATGGAGGCGAGTCATCCAGACATTGTCCTTCTTCTACATGTGGAAATCACACATGAAAACCTTAAAAGAAGGAAACGTGCGATTGCAGCTATTTGGGATACAACACTTCTCAGACGGCAACGTAGCAATGTTGAGCGACGGTTTTGGATAAGGCCTGGAACAACGAGTGTGTTGTGCCACAGGAACGGCAAGATAACTTTCGAATGTCCAGGTTAGCTGTGATTCTACTTAGCGAAAAACTTCGTTCATTTGTCGAAGGGGAGACAACGAGAATGCGGGCTCCCGTGGACGAGGGAAAACTACGGAAAACAGTGAATGCATTTGGATCATACTTGCCAACCCTCCTGAATTTTCCGGGAGACTCCCGAATTTCAGTGCCTCTCCCGAAAATCTCCCGGGACAACCATTCTCCCAAATTTCTCCCAATTTCCAGCCGGACTTAAGGCACGCCCCCTCCAGGTCCGTGCGGACCTGAGTGAGGACAGCCTGTCGTCACGTCCGCTTTTCCTTCATATAAACAGCTGCCGGCCCAGTCGCGTTATAACATCTACGGCTTTTGGCGAGTGCACAACTGCACACACAACAAGAAGGAGACGAAGAAGAGACAGTCATGGCGACGACGAGTGACAGAGAATAGAACGAGGATGGACAATTCAACCCTAAACTCACTCCTTTCCTGCAAATTAAATTTCACAGATGCTGCCTGTAATAGAGTGATCTAAGTTGTTTGTTGCCATCTCCTGGTGAATGATGGGTATAGTGTTCTGTGGTTGCTTTTTGGTTGGCCAACGGTTTACGTTGTATTGCGCACCCTGACGGCAAGTGTGGGAGTCGGTTCTGAAGTATGAAGTAAAGAGACGTAACTTCGTCACCTCGCCTGGTTATTGACTCCAACCCAGAATATTACACTGCCCATACCTACGCTCCTTCAAAGGCTGTGCTACTGGCTGCAAAGCATTGCACTTTCAATACAACAATGAGTAGAGAGGAGTGTTATGTGTGTGTATATGTGTAAATAAATGAACACTGAAATTCAAGTATTTCTTTTATTTATTATATATATATATATATATATATATATATATATATATATATATATATATATATATATATATATATATATATATATATATATATATATATATATATATATATATATATAGTAAAATACATATACATATACATATATATATATATATATATATATATATATATATACATATATATAGCTAGAATTCACTGAAAGTCAAGTATTTATTTTATTGATATATATATATGTATAAGAAATACTTGGATTTCAGTGAATTCTAGCAAAAATATACCCCCCCCCCCCTTAACCCTGCCCCCGGTTGCTTAGTATATATATATATATATATATATATATATATATATATATATATATATATATATATATATATATATATATATATATATATATATATATATATATATATATATATATATATATATATTTATATGAGTTAGGTCGGGAAAAACACAGAGGCTATTTTATCCTTACAAGCCTGTTTTGTAGGCTTCCCTGCTCTTCAGGGGATTTTAGGGGAAACCTGCGAAACAGGCTTGTAGGGATGAAATAGCCTCTGTGTTTTTCCCTGACCTAACGTATATTCCGCTCTACCCTGGTATTGAGCACTGTATAACGGATAAACCACAGAAACCTCGACTATATATATATATATATATATATATATATATATATATATATATATATATATATATATATATATATATATATATATATATATATATATATATATACTTTTCATTTTTTGCCCACAAACAAAGTCAATAAATAAATAAAATGAAAAAAAAAAAAAGTCCAAGACTCACCTTCCCAACCTATTAATACAATTTTATAAAAAGTAAACATGATCAAGATAAACAATACTTCAATGACCCACCATTTTATAACTACATGTACAATATAACTACATTAATGCAACTATATATTTTAATATGTATGCACTGACAAAAATATAAAATCTATCCAGAATTAGAAGAACACTTATATATCGTAAAAAAATTATGTTTTTGTGTTTTATTAGACTTAGACAAACTTTATTGATCCACAAGGGAAATTGTTCCACACAGTAGCTCAGATACAAAGGATGGAAAGTGTAAGGATAGAAAGGATAATGCAGTTAGTATAAAGTAAACTAAAAATGTACCGTAGTAGCAATATAAAATATAACATATATTGAATATTTACATATTATATAAACAGTATATAATATATGTTATATTATTATATTATTTTTGTATATAATATATGCAATATATAACAAATCCCAATTACCATGTACAATATTACAGTATATGTAACAGCTGCAGAAAAAAAAAAAAAAAAAAAAAAAATATATATATATATATATATATATATATATATATATATATATATATATATATATATATATATATATATATATATATATATATATATATATATATATATATATATATATATATATATATATATATACATATATATATATATTCCCTTGTGGATCAATAAAGTTTGTCTAAGTTTATAGTACATGTGTTTTTTAGGTGAGTACAGTAAAACCTCAAATTATGAACCCCTCCGTTTGTGATATTTTCCATTTATGAACTTTTACATGAAGCCAAATATGCCTCTGTGTATGAAGACTTCCTTCAGGCGCCTGCAGGCAACAAATCAGGGCGCAATATTGCTGCGCAGTAGGAGTCTCAACACCTCAGCATGTGTGCCTTTTTCTCTGATTTTTTTTTCGCCTTTCGACAAGTTTTGTCCAATTTGCTGACGCAATAAGACTTCCCCAAACTCAACAGACCAGTCGTTAATCCCTGTGCTCTACAGATGGTGGAAAGGGTGCATGAAAATATGCAACTTTTTCCACATGTGAAGGTTACTTACGCACATTTCACCCATGCTAACTTCATAAATGAGGCCACAGGTGGTTCAGGGACTCCACTGTCCAGTTGCCTTCATAAGCACATTTTCCAGTAGCGCCAATAAGGTAGAACTAGTACATATACCATTTGATTTCCACTCTCATATCAGGAAACCACTAAAAACATGCCTTAATTTAGGTCTTTAACCAGGACACATGCAGTCCCAGACACACACTAATTGATAGAAGACACGGTAACAATTTAGTATGGGCAACATATTCTAAGTTACAAAGACTTAATTAAGAGTTATTTGGATACTAGGGGAACATATTGTAAGTAACAAAGACTTAATTTAGATTTATTTGGACACTAGGGGAACATATTGTAAGTAACAAAGACTTAAATTAGAGTTATTTGGACACTATGGGGACATATTGTAAGTAACACAGACTTAATTTAGAGTTATTTGGACACTAGGGGAACATATTGTAAGTAACAAAGACTTGATTTCGAGTTATTTGGAAACTAGGGGAACACATTGTAAGTAACAAAGACTTAATTTCGAGTTATTTGGACACTAGGTGAACATATTCTAAGTAACAAAGACTCAATTTAGAGTTATTTGGACACTAGGGGAACATATTCTAAGTAAAAAAGACTTAATTAAGAGTTATTTGGACACTAGGGGAATATATTGTAAGTAACAAAGACTTAATTTAGAGTTATTTGGACATTATGGGGACATATTGTAAGTAACAAAGAGTTAATTTAGAGTTATTTGGACACTAGGGTAACATACTGTAAGTAACAAAGACTTAATTTCGAGTTATTTGGACACTAGGGTAACATATTTTAAGTAACAAAGACTTAATTTCGAGTTATTTGGACACTAGGGGAACATATTGTAAGTAACAAAGACTCAATTTAGAGTTATTTGGACACTAGGGGAACATATTGTAAGTAACAAAGACTCAATTTAGAGTTATTTGGACACTAGGGGAACATATTGTAAGTAACAAAGACTTAATTAAGAGTTATTTGGACATTATGGGGACATATTGTAAGTAACAAAGACTCAATTTAGAGTCATTTGGACACTAGGGGAACATATTCTAAGTAACAAAGACTTAATTAAGAGTTATTTGGACACTAGGGGAACATATTCTAAGTAACAAAGACTTAAGAGTTATTTGGACACTAGGGGAACATATTGTAAGTAACACAGACTTAATTTAGAGTTATTATGACACTAGGGGAACATATTGTAAGTAACAAAGACTTAATTTAGAGTTATTTGGACACTATGGGAAAATATTGTCAGTAACAAAGACTTAAGAGTTATATGGACACTAGGGGAACATATTGTAAGTAACAAAGACATAATTTAGAGTTATTTGGACACTAGGGGAACATATTCTAAGTAACAAAGACTTAATTAAGAGTTATTTGGACACTAGGGAAACATATTCTAGGTAACACAGACTTAATTTAGAGTTATTATGACACTAGGGGAACATATTGTAAGTAACAAAGACTTAATTTAGAGTTATTTGGACACTATGGGAAAATATTGTAAGTAACAAAGACTTAATTTAGAGTTATTTGGACATTTTGGGGACATATTGTAAGTAACAAAGACTTAATTTAGAGTTATTTGGACACTAGGGTAACACATTGTAAGTAACAAAGACTTAATTTCAAGTTATTTGGACACTAGGGTAACATATTTTAAGTAACAAAGACTTACTTTTGAGTTATTTGGACACTAGGGGAACATATTTTAAGTAACAAAGACTTACTTTTGAGTTATTTGGACACTAGGGGAGCATATTCAAAGTTACAAAGACATAATTAAGAGTTATTTGGACACTAGGGGAACATATTCTAAGTAACAAAGACTTAATTAAGAGTTATTTGGACACTAAGGGAACATATTGTAAGTAACAAAGACTTAATTTTGAGTTATTATGACACTAGGGGAACATATTGTAAGTAACAAAGACTTAATTTAGAGTTATTTGGACACTATGGGAAAATATTGTCAGTAACAAAGACTTAATTTGGAGTTATTTGGACACTATAGGGGAACATAATTTAAGTAACAAAGACTTAATTTAGAGTTATTTGGACACTAGGGTAAAATATTGTAAGTAACAAAGACTTAATTTAGAGTTATTTGGACAATATGGGAAAATATTGTCAGTAACAAAGACTTAATTTAGAGTTATTTGGACACTAGGGGAACATATTGTAAGTAACAAAGTCTTAATTTAGAGTTATTGCACCGGTCTCCCAGGGGTGGGGGGTCCCCACATCTGCGGTCCCCTCTAAGGTTTCTCATTGTCTTCCCATTGGGTTGAGTTTTTTCTTGCCCTGATGTGGGATCTGAGCCGAGAATGTCGTTGTGGCTTGTGCAGCCCTTTGAGACACTCGTGATTTAGGGCTATATAAGTAAACATTGATTGATTGATTGATATTTGGTTAGGGTTAGGGTTAGAGGGTTAGGGTTAGGGTAAGGCCATGCAGAATAAGGCATTAATAAGTACTTAATGATGACTAATTAAGAGCCAATATGTTACTAATTTGCATGTTAATAAGCAACTAATTAATGGTGAATATGTTCCCCATACTAAAGTGTTACCGAAGACATAAAACAAAACCATGCTGGACTAAATTGCATGAACGACTCACAAACTATTGATATTTAAAAATACATGCTTCTTGTTCCTCATGAGTCATATTCCCACTCCATTCATTCATTCCTCCGGCGATCAAATGTCATCTTTTGAGCAATCACCAGGGACACTCTTAAATTGTTAGTCTTCAATTCTCCGGCGTCTCAGCATCCGTTTGGCACCGCACCCCGTTGAGACGCACCGACTGAGACGACCCGCTTCATTTTGTAGCATCATCCTTCAGTGTCCTCCGAGCGGCGGCAAACATTATCACATGACACCGCGCTAATCTGATCGGCCGGTCAGATCTGTAAATGGATCCAGCCAAAGCCAATTACAGCAGAGGCTTGTCATTAAGAGAGACGGCGACGGGGAGGGAAGACGTGCTGGCGACAGGTGCATGGCCGCCAGTCTGGCAAATTACTTTCAGAATAGAGTTTGAATTATAAATTGCTGGTTATTATAAAGAGTGATGGGAGAAAGGAGGGGTAATGTTATGGTGTTTAAAAGCAAGCATTTTTTTTTTTTTTTGCGCTGGCATGAAACTCAAAGTACTTTTCTGGGGTAATTTTCTTATTTTAGTCTGCTATTATTGACAGTCTGTCATCTCAAATCCTATTGCCGTTTTCACCACTCCGGAATAATTAAAAGATGTTTGTATTTTGGAAAAAAAAAAAACTTTCAACAGTATTGTGATGTGGCTTTATTAGGAAAAAAGTCGGTAACACTTTAGTATGGGGAACATATTCTAAGTCAGTGTTTTTCAACCTTTTTTGAGCCAAGGCACATTTTTTGCACTGAAAAAAGCCACCAGTAGAAATCATTAAAAAACTAAACTCAGTTGACAGTAAAAAGTTGTTGTCGCGATTGTTGGATATGACTTTAAACCATAACCAAGCATGCATCAATATAGCTCTTGTCTCAAAGTAGGTGTACTGTCACCACCTGTCACATCACGCCGTGACTTATTTGGAGTTGTTTGCTGTTTTCCTGTGTAGTGTTTTAGTTCTCGTCTTGCGCTCCTATTTTGGTGGATTTTTCTCTTTGTTGGTATTTTCCTGTAGCAGTTTCATGTCTTCCTTTGAGCGATATTTCCCGCACCTGCTTTGTTTTAGCAATCAAGGATATTTCAGTTGTTTTTATCTTTCTTTGTGGGGACATTGTTGATTGTCATGTCATGTACGGATGTACTTCATGGACATCGTCTTTGCTCCACAGTAAGTCTTTGCTGTCGTCCAGCATTCTGTTTTTGTTTACTTTGTAGCCAGTTCAGTTTTAGTTTCGTTCCACATAGCCTTCCCTAAGCTTCAACACCTTTTCTTAGGGGCACTCGCATTTTGTTTATTTTTGGTTTAAGCATTAGATACCTTTTTACCTGCACACTGCCTCCCGCTGTTCCCGACATCTACAAAGCAATTAGCTACCGGCTGCCACTTACTGATATGGAAGAGTATTAAACGGTTACCCTGCCGAGCTCTCGACAGCACCGACCTCTCAACTACAACACATAATTTGCAGACTATAATTACTGGTTTGCATAAAATATTTTTAACCCAAATAGGTGAAATTAGATAATCTACCACGGCACACCAGACTGTATCGGCACAGTGGTTGAAAAACACTGTTCTAAGTAACAAAGACTTAATTCAGAGTTATTTGGACACTAGGGGAATGTATTCTAAGTAACAAAGACTTAATTCAGAGTTATTTGGACACTAGGGGAATGTATTCTAAGTAACAAAGACTTGATTCAGAGTTATTTGGACACTAGGGGAACATATTCTAAGTAACAAAGACTTTAGGATTAGGGTTATTGTAGTTTTGTGTTTTGTTATGTAAGAACAGACCATATTCATTAAGTGGTATTAAAGGGAGAATCATATACAACAACTTCCTTACTTAGTACTAATAAGCAATAATTCTAAGGTTATTGAGGGAAGACTCTTAGTTAATGGCTTACTGGTTGTATAATAAGGCCATGCAGAATAAGGCATTAATAAGTACTTAATAATGACTAATTAAGAGCCAATATGTTACTAATTCGCATGTTAATAAGCAACTAATTAATGGTGAATATGTTCCACATACTAAAGTGTTATTGAAAAGTCTTAGGAGGATTTAGGTTTAGGAGGACTCAGTTGATCCTCGCGTACTACACTCACATGTACGAACAACTACAATAAGGAGTCAAACTTGTTTTTATTTCTTTAAATTTGAGTTATGGTTGTTGTCAGAGAGCCTGTTGTAAGTGTTCAGGATGTATAAAACTCTCATCACGTTACAGGGGTCCCTTCGTTTTCGTATACCCCACTTTTTGTGAGATTTTCGGGTTTTCGTATATGAATTGGTAATTGTACGGCCCAACATTGCGCAAACTGATTTGTTGCATTACGCGGAATCGAGTACTTTATTCATGATGATTCATTCATCATTTGTATGCATTTTTAAATGGATTTCTGCATATTAATATGCTTTGTGTTACTATTTTGGGGTGTAGGGAACACTTTTTAACACGTTTTTATTCACGCAAAACACATATTTGTACTAAAGTAATTCATCCATCCGTCTTCTTCCGCTTATCCGAGATCGTGTCGCGGGGGCAGCAGCCGAAGGAGAGAAGCATTTCAGTTCAGTAACCCTGGCCAATGTTGTTTGTCTAATCTTCTTTTCCATTCCATTCACATTATTTCTTATGAACGGCGTGGCGGAGTTGGGAGAGTGGCCGTGCCAGCAACCTGAGGGTTCCTGGTTCGATCCCCAGCTTCTACCAACCTAGTCACGTCCGTTGTGTCCTTGAGCAAGACACTTCACTCCTGCTCCTGATGGGTGGTGGTTAGGGCCTTGCATGGCAGCTCCCGCCATCAGTGTGTGGATGTGTGTGTGAATGGGTGAATGTGGAAATAGTGTCAAAGTGCTTTGAGTATCTTGAAGGTAGAAAAACGTTATACAAGTATAACCCATTTACCATTTATAGGAAAAAATGGTTTCCGTTTTCGTACAATTTGGTCTTTGCATGGTCTCTGCATGAAATGGGTTAATGACGACCATACTGTACATAAGTGCCCCTGCATCAGCGGTATAGCTCGGTTGGTAGAGCGGCCGTGCCAGCAACTTGAGGGTTGCAGGTTCGATCCCCGCTTCCGCCATCCTAGTCACTTCCGTTGTGTCCTTGGGCAAGACACTTTACCCACCTGCTCCCAGTGCCACCCACACTGGTTTAAATGTAACTTAGATATTGAGTTTCACTATGTAAAGCGCTTTGAGTCACTAGAGAAAAGCGCTATATAAATATAATTCACTGATTCAATTCACATTCCTTTATTGTTTTATTCTCATATTTTATTTATATAATTTTTATCCAACAAATGGAGGCCAAAAAGCTTTAAATAATGGCAAATAATGCAATACACATTTTCTACAAAAACGATCAGGTAACAAAAAATATTTGCTGTTCAATATTGCGCGGCATCAAATTAATTGAAAATGTTATAATGTAAAGACATATTTATATGCATTACTTCCGGTTTTCCGCCGGCCACATGCATACACTACCGTTCAAAAGTTTGGGGTCACCCAAACAATTTTGTGGAATAGCCTTCATTTCTAAGAACAAGAATAGACTGTCGAGTTTCAGATGAAAGTTCTCTTTTTCTGGCCATTTTGAGCGTTTAGTTGACCCCACAAATGTGATGCTCCAGAAACTCAATCTGCTCAAAGGATGGTCAGTTTTGTAGCTTCTGTAACGAGCTAAACTGTTTTCAGATGTGTGAACATGATTGCACAAGGGTTTTCTAATCATCAGTTAGCCTTCTGAGCCAATGAGCAAACACATTGTACCATTAGAACACTGGAGTGATAGTTGCTGGAAATGGGCCTCTATACACCTATGTAGATATTGCACCAAAAACCAGACATTTGCAGCTAGAATAGTCATTTACCACATTAGCAATGTATAGAGTGTATTTCTTTAAAGTTAAGACTAGTTTAAAGTATCTTCATTGAAAAGTACAGTGCTTTTTCTTAAAAAATAAGGACATTTCAATGTGACCCCAAACTTTTGAACGGTAGTGTAGTTGACCCATATCTGGCCCGTGGACCTTGAGGATAAGTCAGAGTCTCCAAATAACCCAACATCAGTCCCGGCGTCATGGGCGCCCACACCTCTATGGTGCTATCTGCGTTCCACAACCCTTGTTGATGCTCTTCTTCAATACATGCTTGAGCACACAGCACTACACCATTTTGTTTGTTTCTTTTTGGGATTTTGGGATTTCTCCGCACTGTTGGAGTGGACACAGAGCCATTGATCAGCCTGAAGCAAATACATTGTAGGTTGACAAAGTTAGCCCCCTGCACCGGAATTAATTTGATACCCCCCTTAAATTTTTTGCAGCCGGCTCAGCCCAACATGCACATTTTTGGGAGGAGAAACCGTAAATGCAGAAGTCTGAGCCAAAATTCGAACATAAACTCCCGGCTGTGAAGCCGACTCATTGTACAGTTCACCATGACAAGCTCATCCATGACATTTCCATGGAAACGATGGTATTGGTGAATCAGCCTGGACATCCTCTCATGGTGTGTTCAGCACTAGTTATTGATTATTTTTTGTATCCTAATATGTCTACTGCTGCTTTAATCAATCATCACACTGCAGGCAAATCAGACCCCAAACATGAACTACCAGATTATGATCATCACTTGTACAGCACCCACTTGGTGAAACTGATGAGATCCTGAAGATATTAACTCAAAATATCCATAACTGTGTTTTTTTAGTTAGGAATCTTTGGGCACCCCACAATTGGATTTGATTCCAATTCTTGGGGTGATGATTTTGTATTCAAGACAATTCTCGTAATATATTATTTGGTATATAAATTAGAATATAAAACCTTGTGTTGGCTGATTAAAAACATATTTTTAAATTGTATTTACGAAAATCACAGAATGTTAAATAATTCCAAAAAATACAGCAACCTACCTCCAAACCAATCCCAGCTTTACAATACTGATACAAATGTACAAAGCAATTGAGAAGACATACTTTACCTAATAAATACAATAATTAAAAAAGGGAACCCAAAATGTTATAAAAGCAACTGTTATGGTAATGCACTGGTCGTTTCCCCAAGATGCAGATGGACGTCAGGAAAGTGAGTGCAGGTAAGAAAAAATATGTATTCTAATAATCATGCCAAAATACAGAATGGTACAGATGGCAGGGGAACTATGGTAAAGGCTTAACCAAAGACTAGCCAAAAACAGGAGCAGGAAGTAAGGATAACCAACGTAACCAAACAAAACCAACATAACCAAACAAAACTACCAGGCACAGTGTAGCGAGAGGCAGGAATAAATAGCTTTCTGATTAGTGACCGAGAGCAGGTGAGCACTACCACAAATCAGAGGCAGGTGACAATAATCAGCACCCATGGCAACAAAGAAACAAACCAGGGAGCTGAAACAGAACTAAATAAACAACTAAGGAAATACTCAACTTAAACAAAACATGATCCGGGCATCATGACAGCAACATTATTAATAATAATAATAATAGTAATAATAATAAAAAAACGGCCCTAGTGTCTGAATGGTTGTCTGTCTATCTGTGTTGGTCCTGCGATGAGGTGGCGACTTGTCCAGGGTGTACCCTGCCTTCCGCCCAAATGTGCAGCTGGGATAGGCTGCAGCTCGCCTGCGACCATAAAAGGGACGAGCGGTAAAAAAAATGGATGGACAATATCAATATTGGTTGTTCGATGTTATTTTTTAATCCAAAAGTTGCTTATTAAAAAAATGGCCCAAAACAATGTATTTTTTTTTAAATCCATTCCCGAAAATTATGAATCTAACTAGAAATTGATTGACCTCACTAAACCATCCAATCTCTGTAACACCTTGTGACAAGTCAGTATACATATAATTACAATCGGTTTATTTTTTTATTTTTTTAAAAAGGAAAAAACAATACTATTGATTCAACTGTTCGTCGACTATATGGATGGGTACCTTTTGCATTTAGACTACCGATCTCTGGTACCTGGGAATCGATATCGGTACTCAGTGCAACTAAATTTCTGCACTTTTTTGTGTGTTAACAAATGTTATTTTTTTTATTAATAAAATGGTTTTTGGGCAACATCTAAAAATGAGCTCATTATGATCCCGGTCCTGTCCAGTTGTTATTTCTTTTAATTACATCTCTGAGTCTCATTCGCAATTATTATACAGTAGACTTTGCAATTCTAAGACGTTAGATGGCAATGTGTTGCTTAGCTATAAAGTATCCTCTCATGAAACTGAATGTGCCAGTCTAGTTTCATGTTGCACCCTACAATGTGTTTATACTGTAAGTATTGCACCTATTACACACTTTGAAGGCATTGAAATCGCCATGTAAAATCACTAATGCTAATCAGTAGCATGTATATGGTGTAGCCAATGTAAATTAGCATCGCATTTTGGAAAATTTAAGCCTTGCTTTACGTTCGAGCATACTTACTTACTTTGTTGGCATTGAAAATTGTACCATTACCTCAAAGCAGTTTTCCTATTGCTGCTTGAGTGCTTGTTTCCTCGCCGAGTTTTTACTCTGCAATCGATCGTTACGTCAGGAGCAACGAAAGGTATCAAAATATGACACAATTGGATTTTACGTCAATCGATACCGAGTAATATTGACATAATTCAGCACCAATCCTATCGTCGATTGTGGGCAAAATCTAACAAATCAGACTTGACTATGACAATTCTTAGGCAAAGACAGTCTTACTGTAGTTTATCCGTTTGTGATGTATGTTTATTTTATTGTTAATCGGTTCATCCATCAGTTATTTTTTTATCTACACCAGAGGGGCAAAACCATCTCTTTTTTTAAAATAATAACTAATGTTGTAGGACGTGAGTGAATAAGGTCGCAAGCAAGAGGAAAATGTATTGTTTTGCCTCGATGATGATTCTATCCTCGTGTTGATTGGTAGCAGCTTGGAATGGTGTGAGCACCCTATCAACAGATCATATGGCACCACAACACATGCAGCCACACATGGAGCATGTCTTAACTCTGACAGATTTTACACGTCACTGTAATGGCAGCGTGTCTCGTTAATAATAAATGTAGACGCAACCCCTATCAAGCAGTCTTTGCTTGATGCCATCTTCTGATTCCAGTCATCTTTCTCTCGCTCTCAGTTCATTTTGATCTGTGTCATCAAAACTAGCCTTTACATCATCTGTGCAGAGAGATCCTCAGAGAGTCTTTTTTTTTTTTTTTTTTTTTTACACATTTCATCGCTTTTTTTTTAATGTACTTTACCATCAGTAGCTGCCTGAATAAGAACATACAGTGGTGGTCAAAAGTTTACATACACTTGTAAACAACATAATGTCATTGCTGCCTTGCGTTTCCAATAATTGTTATTTTTTTTGTGAAAGAGTGATTGGAGCACATACTTGTTGGTCACAAAAAACATTCATGAAGTTTTTTTTTTTTTAATGAATTTATTATGGGTCTACTGAAAATGTGACCAAATCTGCTGCGTCAAAAGTATACGTACAGCAATGTTAATATTTGGTTACATGTCCCTTGGCAAGTTTCACTGCAATAATGCGCTTTTGGCATCACATGGACAAAGATAAGACCTTCTGGAGGAAAGTTCTGTTGTCAGATGAAACAAAAATTGAGCTGTTTGGCCACAATACCCAGCAATATGTTTGGAGGAGAAAAGATGAGGCCTTTAATCCCAGGAACACCATGCCTACCGTCAAACATGGTGGTGGTAGTTTTATGCTCTGGGCCTGTTTTGCTGCCAATGGAACTGGTGCTTTACATAAAGTAAATGGGACAATGAAAAAGGAGGATTACCTCCAAATTCTTCAGGACAACCTAAAATCATCAGCTCGGAGGTTGGGTCTTGGGCGCAGTTGAGTGTTTTATTATGGGTCTACTGAAAATGTGACCAAATCTGACCACAGAACTTTCCACCAGAAGGTCTTTGTCCATGTGATGTCAGATGAAACAAAAATGTAGCTGTTTGGCCACAATACCCAGCAATATGTTTGGAGGAGAAAAGGTGAGGCCTGTAATCCCAGGAACACAATTCCTACTGTCAAGCATGGTGGTGGTAGTATTATGCTCTGAGCCTAATGTGCTGCCAATGGAACTGGTGCTTTACAGAGAGTAACTGGGACAATGAAAAAGGAGGATTACCTCCAAATTCTTCAGGACAACCTAAAATCATTGATTGATTGATTGATTGAAACTGTTATTAGTAGATTGCACAGTACAGTACGTATTCCGTAAAATTGACCACTAAATGGTAACACCCGAATACGTTTTTCAATTTGTTTAAGTCGGGGTCCACGTTAATCAATTCATGGTAAAATCATCAGCCCGGAGGTTGGGTCTTGGGCGCAGTTGGGTGTTCCAACAGGACAATGACCCCAAACACACGTCAAAAGTGGTAAAAGAATGGCTAAATCAGGCTAGAATTAAGGTTTTAGAACGGCCTTCCCAAAGTCCTGACTTAAACGTGTGCACAATGCTAAAGAAACAAGTCCATGTCAGACAACCAACAAATTTAGCTGAACTGCACCAATTTTGTCAAGAGGAGTGGTCAACAATTCAACCAGAAGCTTGTGGATGGCTACCAAAAGTGCCTTATTGCAGTGAAACTTGCCAAGGGACATGTAAGCAAATATTAACATTGCTGTATGTATACTTTTGACCCAGCAGATTTGCTCACATTTTCAGTAGACCCATAATAAATTCTTAAAAGAAACACACTTCATGAATGTTTATTGTGACCAACAAGTATGTGCTCCAATCACTCTATCACAAAAAAAATAAGAGTTGTAGAAATTATTGGAAACTCAAGACAGCCATTACATCATGTTCTTTACAAGTGTATGTCATGCTGAAGATATCCTGGGTAGAGCCTTTTTGCTTGATGCTTGCCAGGTGCGGTGAAAACATGAGACTGGTGGATGAGTCAGGATTATGATCCATCCACATAGCAGCTGGTATCACGAGGAGATTGTTCTCTCCTGGCAGCACTGGACATGAGCGTGGTGCAGATGTACCATCATTCTTGTTGAGAAATGAAGGACAAAGATAGTCGGTGGAGGAGATTAAGTGGGAGGCCAAAGTTTGGAGGCGGTGCTGAAGAGACGGTGTATATTTAGGTTTAATGAAGCAGCGCAGTAAGACAGGGGAGGTAAGACAGCATCCAGTTGGGAGCTTCTGCGCTTTCCAGAGCGTGTCTCATTACAGTGCCATTATCCTGGGTCAAGATGCCTTGGTTCTCTCCCCCTCATGATGGCGTCACCCTTGCCTGCTGCTACACAGGGTCATAATTGATTGGCTGGCCAAGAACACATTTTAGAAAGGTAGTTAACCTGCTCGCCTCAGTGTCTGTCTTTGGAAAGGCATTGACACGGCCGAGATATAGAAAATGGAGTCAATGTGACCCTGAGGACAAGTAGGAGGTAAGTAAACACATCCAGGATTTCACTATCCTAAAAAAAAGACCACAATTGACAACAAATCTGGTTGGTTTCACATTTTTCATGCATTCATCCGTCTATCCATGCATGTTCTATACTGCTTGTCGTCTTTAGGGTCGTTGGTGTACTTTGGAGCCTATCTGAGGCTAGGGATGATACTCGAAACCGGTTTTCCCGGTTGTTCGATAAGAAAAGAACCGAGTCCTCGGACTCGAATCCCTTTATAAAAAACCGGTACCCGTTATCGAGACCACTATAGTAAAGAAAAAGAGTTGGTTCTATATTCGAACCCCTCGGAACGAATCCCGTCCCGACCAGAAATGCTCCGTGTGACATCACAAGAAATCAGTCACGTAGCTCGGTCATTAAGCGCAGATAGCGAAAGCAGGAAAAAAATGGACGGGAAAAAGTGCTCCAAGGTGTAATAAAGTTCAAAACAAAAGGTATAATCCAATGAATAACTTTACTGGGAGATTTGAGCAGACTACAAACACATGAAGAACACTTTTACGACCAACCGGAAACATAGCAACGCACCTCCTTTACGGCAGCTGTCGCAACGTTCTTATAGCAACCGCAGCACATACATATATATACAACATATCTCCCTTTTTCAACTTTTGTTTTTCTTTCCTTGTAAACAAAACAAAATCACACTGTATATGTGTTGTCTGTCTAATTATAAATAATGCAGACGAGGCGTGTTGGCTGAGTTCTTGACCTTTACTTTCACGGGTGACGACATGCAACAACACTTTTCGGGGCTACCGCGCATGCTCGTCACTCCCGTTGCATGCTGGGTAGTGTAGTTGTTATATTCCCTAGCTCATAACATCTTTCCCCCTATAAAGAAATAATGTTAACTCAATAAAGTGTATTTCTTTTTTTAGCTTTAACTTTTCATTTTTTAGCATTGTAACCACATTTGCAAACAACTTTTCTCTTCATAGAATTTTCTTTCAACAAAGAAATAAAGTGCAAAAATGTCAAAGCATCATAACAAACAGTTATGTCAAATAGCAGCAGAAGTGCACTTTTTGGAGAGCTGTATTATTTCCAGTTTTGTGCCCAAGGGACTGATTTTATTTAACACTAGTATTATTTATACACCTATAGTGATCACAGAGACAGGTTGTTTTTGTGTTACCTTATATATTTGTTTTTCTGAAAAATCCCACTTAATATACTTTGGGTAACAACAGTCAATATTTATTTATTTTATTTTATTTTTTTAGGTGGGTAACAGTCAATATTTATTTATTTATTAGATTTTATTTTTTTCTTATATAATAAAAGTGAGCTTTTGTTAAACCAAATATTGTGTGTTTTTTTCCATATACAACAACCTATCTGGACTCGATAAGAGAATCGATAAGGAATCGGTTCGATAAGAGGATTCGATAATAGACTCGAACTCGATAATTTCTTATCAAACATCATCCCTATCTGAGGCACATCCTGGACTGGTACCCAATTCATCACAGGTATCGTGACTAGGGATGAGTACCTTGCGCATTTGAATAGGCACCAATTCCCTGTACCTGGAAATCGATATCGGTTATCAACAGTACCAATCTGTGGTACTGTGGTACTGGTCAGCCCTTTGTTTTTCAACTGTGGTTGTTTTTAAAGGGTTTTATAAATAAAGTTGGTATGGTATGGTATGGTACTTTTGTGTCCCTTCAAATGTGTTAAAACATTTCAATTGTTAAAACTGAGATGTGGTTCTTCAGAAAAATATACCCCGCATATCATGGACTGAAAAGAAAAGTAATGAAGAGGTATTGGCAAAGGCAAAAACAAGAAGATCTCTAATTGCAAAGATTCGAAATAGGCAGCTGAAATTCCTCGGACATATCATTAGAAAAAACTGATGTTAACAGGAAAACCAGTAGGAAAGAAAGTTCCAGGTCGTCAACAAACAACATACATCAACATCCTATCAATAGCCTGCTCAGTGGCCTTGTGGTTAGAGTGTCCGGTAGATCGGTAGGTCGTGAGTTCAAACCCCGGCCGAGTTTTTGATTGATTGACTGAGACTTTTATTAGTGGGTTGCACAGTGAAGTACATACTCCGTACAATTGATCACTAAATGGTAACACCCGAATAAGTTTTTCAACTTGTTTAAGTCGGGGTCCACTTAAATTGATTCATGATACAGATATATACTATCAGATATATACTATCATCATAAAACAGTCATCACACAAGATAATCACATTGAATTATTTACATTATTTACAATCAGGAGTGTGGAGGGGGGGGGTGGGGTGGGGGGGTGGGGATATGGACATCAAGTAGTGGACATAGAGAGAGAGAGAGAGAGAGAGAGAGAGAGATCAGAAGGCATAAGAAAAAGGATCTGCATTTGATTGTTTACATTTAATTATTAACAATCCGGGGAGGGTGTTAGTTTAGGGTTGTAGCTGCCTGGAGGTGAACTTTTATTGCGGTTTTGAAGGAGGATAGGGATGCTCTTTCTTTTATACCTGTTGGGAGCGCATTCCACATTGATGTGGCATAGAAAGAGAATGAGTTAAGACCTTTGTTAGATCGGAATCTGGGTTTAACGTGGTTAGTGGAGCTCCCCCTGGTGTTGTGGTTATTGCGGTCATTTACGTTAAGGAAGTAGTTTGACATGTACTTCGGTATCAGGGAGGTGTAGCGGATTTTATAGACTAGGCTCAGTGCAAGTTGTTTAACTCTGTCCTCCACCCTGAGCCAGCCCACTTTGGAGAAGTGGGTAGGAGTGAGGTGTGATCTGGGGTGGAGAAGTAATCTGACTAGCTTGTTCTGGGATGTTTGGAGTTTAGATTTGAGGGTTTTGGAGGTGCTAGGGTACCAGGAAGTGCATGCGTAATCGAAAAAGGGTTGAACGAGAGTTCCCGCCAGAATCCTCATGGTGCTTTTGTTGACCAGAGAGGAGATTCTATAGAGAAATCTCGTTCGTTGGTTGACCTTTTTGATTACCTTGGTTGCCATTTTATCACAGGAAAGATTAGCCTCTAGAATGGAATCTAGGTAGGTGACCTCATCTTTCCTGGTGATAACAATGTCACCCACTTTTATAGTGAAGTCACTGACTTTCTTAAGGTTGATGTGGGACCCAAACAGGATGGATTCCGTTTTACCCAAGTGGATGGATAGCTTGTTGTCAGCGAGCCATGTAAGATCGCTAATGCTAATTGGTAGCACGTCTATGACAAATCCAGGGTAAATTAACATTGAGCTAGCACACTTTGAAAAGTTGAGCGTTGCTGTACGTTTGACCGCCTTCCTGCTTTGTTGGCATGGAAACATCGCAACATGACTTAGAGGTAGTCTGGCTGAGTCTGTTCTTAGTGCTTGACTGCTTGTTTCCCGGTCAAGTGCTTGAACCGTTGCTGTGTCTGCAACCGGACGTGACATCATGTGCAACAAAGATATAGATCTATGGCAGAGTTGGATTTTACGTGAATCTGTATAGGGTAGTACCGAGGGACTTCGGTCGCTACCTATAAAAATAACAAATTTCGTACCCATCCCTAATGGTGACTGTGAGGCTGTCCTCTCACATTTTCCCCTGAATTTAATTCAAGTCATGTACCCTGTTGAAATTGTTTTTCTTTCTTTTAGTCTCAGTTCTGTGCTGCTTTGTGTTTCTATAATTACACTATTTGTATTTCTATCAAATTTTAAAGTGTATCTAGATCAAGCTCTGGGGAACCGATTCTGAACATTCCTCATGCCTCTAACTACAGGATTTTGATAATTAAATGTCAATCAATAGCAATGTGAGATTATACAATTACAGAATCATAACACTTCGGCACCTTGTTGTAATCCAAAACAAACAATAACAGATCCATGTTCCATTTCTTTTCTATTTCCTTTTAGCTCAGTTTGAGGATGGAGAGGTACTGAAATGGCACTTTCAGTCGTTATGCTTTATTATTTCAGTGATGGAGTTTGAAGAAGGCTGATCACAGCGGGCTAAAGGGACACCATTAGCCCATTCATCTGCATTTAGTCTGCCAAGGTTGCGGGTGACATGGCGGAGACTGAAACAGGAAAATTACTCAGCGCATTATGAGGAGCGGCACACTGGTTCTCAGCACTTAGCATGCCAATGAGGCAGCACGGTGGCAGACTTCACACACCGCCATGGACATGTGGAGATATATATTATGCTCGGCCTACACACTCTCTCTCTCTCTCACACACACACACACAGACGTAACTGGCCATTTTTCTCTGTCTTTTCAAAGAGGTCATGATGAAGCCCTTATGCAAGATTGCTTGATACACCCCCTCCATAGACACACAAACACACGCTGAGGGCCAAGAGATTTTTCCCATTGGGATTCAGCTTCTTCTCTCCATCTCTATGCCTGCTTTTTTTTTAAAATTGCAAACAGAATAATGAGGTGATCAGATGAAGACGCCTCATTACACTGTTTAGTCTGAGCGTATGTTTGAAATGCTCAATTCAGTGCCTCGTAGGGTTGTACGGTATCAGAGTATAGTACTGCGATACCAATTAATCATATTCGGTACGATACCGCCTCTGAAAAGTACCTGTCCGCCACCCTTCCCTACCCGTCGTTACGTCGTGTCACTGCTGGTTTACGGGCAGAGGAGCATGTTCGGCAGCGCATAATAACGGAGTACTTACAAGCATACACAGTGTGTAGACAGAAAAGGGAGAATGCACGTTTTTTGGCTTAAAAACTGCCGATAAAGGTGAAGTTATAACACTGAAATGCCCTCAGGAAGAGGTGCTTTAAGACATGGCTAGTTCAGCCCCAGTCGGCAGTGTTTTAGCTACTTATAAATCACTAATCCTCGCCTCCATGTCGACAAATAAAGTATGTTTCTTTACAAGTATCATCCCTGCAGGACGAGGTATAGCTAAACGCCAATGAGGGATCTAGACCTAACATCCATTGTAATGATACCAAGTACAGGAGCGTATCTAGTA
The DNA here is from genome assembly GCF_033978785.1 of Entelurus aequoreus. Taxonomy (NCBI): domain Eukaryota; kingdom Metazoa; phylum Chordata; class Actinopteri; order Syngnathiformes; family Syngnathidae; genus Entelurus; species Entelurus aequoreus. The sequence continues at coordinate 8,671,447 of NC_084754.1, read as the reverse complement.
GGGGTGTGGGAAAAAATCGATTCGAATTCGAATCATTGTGCGATTCAGAATCGATTCTCATTTTTAAAAAATCAAATTTTTTTATTTTTTTTGTATTATTATTATTTTTTTTATTAGTCAATCCAACAAAACAATACACAGCAATACCATAACAATGCAATCCAATTCCAAAACCAAACCCGACCTAGCAACACTCTCTGAACTGCAATAAACAGAGCAATTGAGAGGAGACACAAACACGACACAGAACAATCCAAAAGTAGTGAAACAAAATGAATATTATCAACAACAGTATCAATATTAGTTACAATTTCAACATAGCAGTGATTAAAAATCCCTCATTGACATTATCATTAGACACTTATAAAAAAATAAAAAAAGAACAATAGTGTCACAGTGGCTTACACTTGCATCACATCTCATAAGCTTGACAACACACTGTGTCCAATATTTTCACAAAGATAAAATAAGTCATATTTTTGGTTCATTTAATAGTTAAAACAAATTTACATTATTGCAATCAGTTGATAAAACATTGTCCTTTACAATTATAAAAGCTTTTTACAAAAATCTACTACTCTGCTTGCATGTCAGCAGACTGGGGTGGATCCTGCTGAAATCCTATGTATTGAATGAATAGAGAATCTTTTTGAATCGGGAAAAAATCGTTTTTGAATCGAGAATCGCGTTGAATTGAAAAAAAAATCGATGTAGGGGACAGCAAGGCATACTTAGTCATCAGCCACACAGCTTACACTGACGGTAGCCGTATAAAACAACTTTAACACTGTTATGTTACAAATATGCGCCACACTGTGAACCCACACCAAAAAAGAATGAAAAACACATTTCTGGAGAACAGCCGCACTGTAACACAACATAAACACAACCAATACCCAGAATCCCATGCAGCCCTAACTATTCCGGTCTACATTATACCCCCCACGCTACCACCAAACCCCCCCACACATCAACCCTCCCCCCACTCCGTGCGTCGGTTGAGCGGAAGAGTTAGGGCTGCATGGGATTCTGGGTATTTGTTGTGTTGTGTTAATGTTATGTTACAGTGCAGATGTTCTCCAGAAATGTGTTTGTCATTCTTTTTTGGTGTGGGTTCAAAGTGTGGCGCATATTTGTAACGTAACAGTGTTAAAGTTGTTTTATACGGCTACCGTCAGTGTAAGCTGTGTGGCTGTTGAACTAGTACGCCTTGCTGTCACTTACGCGAGCAAGCAAAAGCTGCATTCTCCATGTGGTTGAGCAGGCACACTGTTTGGGCAGGCTGTAGAGGGCGCCAAAAGCAGTGCCATCACGCCCTGATATTCGGGAGTCTCCCGGAAATAATGAGAGGGTTGGCAAGTATGACGCTATCAAGCGCCATTCATTCAAAACTCGCAGGCCGCACTAACATCAAATTTCCATATTAAGGTGCGTGCCGGTACGTGTGTCTGAGACCCCTAGTTAACATAGCACAAAGCAATTTAAGCTTTGTATGCGGTGTTTTTCATTTTAAATTTTAAATTTTTTTTTGTGGCTCCCATTATTTTCTTTAATTTGTGAAACTTGCCAAAATGGCTCTTTGAGTGGTAAAGGTTGCCGACCCCTGATCTAGTCAATACTACTATGATTACATCGATATTTTTTGATTTTATTTTTTAATGTATATTATGCTTATAAACTCAGGAAATATGTCCCTAGACACATGAAGACTTTGAATATGACCAATGTATGATCCTGTAACGACTTGGTATCGGATTGATGACCAAATTTGTGTTATCATCCAAATCTAATGTAAAGCATCCAAACGACAGAAGAATAAATTATTATTACATTTTAACAGAAGTGTAGATAGAACATGTTGACAGAGAAAATAAGCAGATATTAACAGTAAATGAACAAGTCGATTAATAATTCATTTTCTACCACTTGTCCTTAATAATTTTGAAAAAATAAAAGAATGGAAAATGGCACAATACTGTTACTGTTACTGCATACGTCAGCAGACTAGATTAGGAGTGGTTTTTTTGCTTACTTACTAATAAAAGACAAGTTGTCTTGTACGTTCACTATTTTATTTAAGGACAAACTTGCAATAAGAAACATATGTTTAATGTACCCTAAGATTTTTTGTTGAAATAAAGCCAATAATGCAGTTTTTTGTGGTCCCCTTTATTTAGAAAAGTATCGAAAAGTATCAGAATCATTTTGGTACCGGGACAACACAAGTGCCTCGGTTACCCGAATGAAACCTAAAGCGATCTTTCTCATAATAAATAATCTATATCCAATAACAGTGGAACCTCGATTTACGAACCCTTCACTGTAACCAACGAACCTTTCGATTTATGAACCACAGGCTGAATGAAAATATGCTTTGTTGGACTCTGTGTACTAATGTTTTACCCATCCATGGTAGACCTTGCCGGGGAGCCATTTTGTGCACATTCCTTGGAGGCGGCTGATCCCTCTCCAATGCTCGTGAGCTGTCATGAGCTACTATACCTATACTATACCTATACTACACTATACTTAGTTCTTAAGTGTTGTTGGCATTTTTCCAGTTTTGCTAGTTCAATATGAGTCCAAAAAAAGTAATGGAAAAGCGATGTGTGGTTTGAAACAGTCAGGAAGTATCCACAGTGTTGTCGACACTGCCTCCCTTCCCTCTTTCTTCCGCTACACACCAAAACGGTTAACCAACAAGGTAAAGGGGATTACATGTTTTATTCCTAATCATTGTTGCGACTTGGCTGGTAAAGTTGATGAGTATTGGGATTTCAAACTGTGAGTGCACCACAGTGCTAGTGACAATTAGTGTGTGTGTGTGTGTGTGTGTGTGTGTGTGTGTGTGTGTGTGTGTGTGTGTGTGTGTGTGTGTGTGTGTGTGTGTGTGTGTGTGTGTGAGTGTGTGTGTGTGTCAGCAGGGTGGCAAGACAGTTGAACTTGTTTTGATGTTGGTATTAAAGAGAAAGTTAATCCATCACCCCATTGTTATTTATGTTTGATATACAGTATAGCACTTTATTTTGTGTTCAAAGTGTACCAATTTTTACTAAAATATGTACTTTTGTCGAGGTCGGGACCCATTTGTCATGTTTACGTTGTTGCTTATGGAAAAAAATAGCTTCAATTGAAAAACTTTTATATATATATAAACCAATTGAGTTTGTTCCATTGTACAGTAATCTATTCCAGACACAAAAACTATGAACACAAACCTCATTTTACGAGAATAATTATAGTTTAACATGCAGAAAATAATGTGAAGTATATATAAATTATTGCAAAACCAGTGAAGTTGGCACGTTGTGAAAATGGTAATCAAAAACAGAATACAATGATTTGCAAATCCTTTTCAACTTATATTCAATTCAATAGACTGCAAAGACAAGATACTTAACGTTCAAACTGGAAAACTTTGTTATTTTCTGCAAATGTTAGCTCATTTGGAATTTGATGCCTGCAACATGTTTAAAAAAAAAGCTGGCACAAGTGGCAAAAAAGACTGAGAAAGTTGAGGAATGCTCATCAAACACTTATTTAGTTTAGTTTAGTCTTTATTTGAAGGGACAATGCACAGAAACATTAAGCTCAAAGACAGATATGTTCTGTACCAGATTATAGCTAAATAGCTCATTTCCATCTGCAGTCCCTGGCTACCTAAATTAAAGGGATACAAAAATCATGCAATAAAATTATGACAATAAAAACATACTATAGCATGTTTTTAAATGAAGAAAAGTCATAAAATGCCCTTTCATGTACACATACTTAATATACAATACAACCACACCTCATTTACATCATCACACAAAGACAATACATGCTTTTGTTCACATCTTATCTAACTTATTTGGAACATCCCACAGGTGAACGGGCTAATTGGGAACAGGTGGGTGCCATGATTGGGTATAAGAGCAGCTTCCATGAAATGCTCAGTCATTCACAAACAAGGATGGGGCGAGGGTCACCACTTTGTGAACAAATGCGTGAGCAAATTGTCGAACAGTTTAAGAAAAACATTTCTCAACGAGCTATTGCAAGGAATTTAGGGATTTCACCATCTACGGTCCGTAATATCATCAAAAGATTCAGATAATCTGGAGAAATCACTGCACGTAAGCGATCCCTCAGGCGGTACTGCATCAAAAAGTGACATCAGTGTGTAAAGGATATCACCACATGGGCTCAGAAACACTTCAGAAAAACACTGTCAGTAACAACAGTTTGTTGCTACATCGTTAAGTGCAAGTGCCCAAGGCACGGGTAATTTACACATCTGTGAAGGCACCATTAATGCTGAAAGGTACATACAGGTTTTGAAGATGTTGCCATCCAAGCAACGTCATCATGGACGCCCCTGCTTATTTCAGCAAGACAATGCCAAGTCACGTGTTACAACAACGTGGCTTCATAGTGCGGGTACTATACTGGCCTGCCAGTAGTCCAGACCTGTCTACCATTCAAAATGTGTTGCGCAATATGAAGCCTAAAATACCACAACGGAGACCCCCGACGGTTGAACAACTTAAGCTGTACATCAAGCAAGAATGGGGAATTTAAAAAAAATGTGTTTCTCAGTTCGAACATTAAATATCTTGTCTTTGCAGTCTATTCAATTGAATATAAGTTGAAAATGATTTGCAAATCATCGTATTCTGTTTTTATTTACGAATTACACAACGTGCCAACTTCACTGGTTTCGGGTTTTGTAATAAAATGGATAAAATAACATTTAACATCACTCAGCGATGATCCAACAGGGAGGAGAAACCCTATTAATGAGTTTATTCCTAAACTCAATCGTGTTTCTTAGCTTATTTATCAGAGTACTGTCCCTTGCAGCTTTCTTTGGCCGCATGGTGGCTTATTTTGCAGTCATACTAAATAAAAAAGTACAGCGACTGAGCCTCCAACAGTGAGATTCTTTGTTTGGTCCCTCATCTCCGCGGGATGACACGAGGATAAACAGACTAGTTTGGCTGTACGATAACCGAGACGGTATACTAAAACCTGGGCAACATTTTAATGAAAAAACAAATCATACTAAAAGTGGGGTGTATGAAAACTGAGGCACTACTGTACTTGACCTATATTATTATATATTTTCCCCCACTTACCCCAGGGTTCACTGTGATTGAGATAGACTGAAACAATACACACATATGGAGATAAACATATTCACAGTTTTCTACTACTGCCAGTTTAGCTCGACAAATAACTGTGCTTATTGCTGCCGAGAAACGATTACATGAACTGAATTATGATGACGATATTGACTCACCAATACAAAAATGTAGATGAGTGATTCCAATTTCCACACTGCAGATGGAATTCAAACAGCTGAACAATAAAGAATGACAGTAATGAGGAATCCGTGCAATCTCCCTCACACTCACAAATGAGAGATAAACCTTCGCTCCGAGGGCCCGTTTACACTGCACACCAAATCTGATCTTTTTTTTTACTTTATCGCACTGCACATGCAAGTTATGTTGGGGCCACATGCGCGTTTAAACTGGAGTCTGATACAAATCACATTTTACTTGCAGATTTTTAAAAAATCTGATTTGGATCAGTATGGCCTGCAGTGTAAATATATCGTATTTCCTTGACTAGACGCAGGGGCGCTAATTAATTTAAAACCTCCTGTCACTCCGGCGCTTACCAGAAGCCTGCGAGATGGCCATGCATGCGCTAATTATTTTAAAACCTCTTCTCACTCCGGCGCTTACCTTATCATGAAAAGCACATTTAATTAAAAAAAACGTTATTATGGTCTTACCTTTAGGTATAAATGAGTCCATGCCAGCTCCTTTTGAAGAAAAGCATTGATATAGAAGTCTTCCTTCAGTTTTAAAAGTCTCTCTGTCTCGATGGAGATCTTCCTTTTAAGTATTACCTCCTGCTTCGATTGAAAGTCCAGTTTAGAAAACTGTTTTATTTTAGATATGTAATCCTCCATGGTAAAACAATGGCTGCGCACTCTTGCTGGTGTTGTCTTCTTCTGCAGCACAGGTCTTCTGCAGTACCAGCAGTCGCAAGAAGGATCACTAGCGCCCTCTACCACTAGGAGGCGGGAGTCATTTAGTGACTTATATTTGAGCCGGCGGAAGTGCCAAGCATGCGCTAATTATTTTGCGAAACGAGTTTGACCCGACTGTAATTCTAAGCATGCGAATACCATATTCCCGGCGCCAATTCAAGGAAATACGGTAGTCAATATGACAGCTTCTCAAAGGCCGTGTTTACACTGCACACCAAATCTGATTTGTTCGCCCTCAAGTGACACAGATCTGATTCCTCTTTGACAGTTTAAACGCTCCAAAGTACTTCAAAACTGATCTTTTCGCATCAGATTCAGGCCACATCAGGAGGTAGTCCGAATCCGACTGGAATCTGATCTTTTCAAATGTGACTTCAGTCCAAACGCAATGCAAACCCCAATGTGACTTTTTCGTCAGCTTTGAGAGAGCTACGTCGCTCGTGTGCGCCGGAAAAGACGCAGTCGCCAGCGGAAGTGGACATTCCATCACAACATCCGGTTTTGGTCAGTAAAGTCTACTTAAGACCATAGGCGCCGATCCCGTGGGTGCTTCGGGGCCCGAGCACCAACGTGGGTTTGATGGCAAATTCTTTCTCACCACGAAGCAAAAACCGCGAATGCTCAGGCCCCTTCTACACTAAGCCGGCTAATTCAGGGTAGATCCCACCTAACCTTATCCTTATCCACACACACACAATGGTCGTTTAAGGCCATGTCTACACTAAGTCGTTTAACCCCTTGAACAAATAATTATTTAGCCTAAGACCCGTTTCAGCCACACTAAACCAGCGTTTAAGGTTCCCCTCCTCAGACAAATTTTTACACGGGTAAGTCAGCCGTGTAATTCTTAAATCTCCCGCACTTAGCTTTGTATGGACTCATTGATCGTTTACAAAGTGAGTTCGGAGAGGAAGTGACGCCAGAAAGACCGCGCCCCACCCAGGAAGTGACGTCAGAAAGAACGCGCCACAGCCAGCTTCATAATAAAGCGGTTTCGTAACTCGGAGCTAACCACTGGAAATATGGAGGCGAGTCATCCAGACATGCCCGTGTTTCTCCTTCTTCTACATGTACAGATGCTTGTGGAAATCACACATGAATACCTTAAGAGAAAGCGATTGCAGCTATTTGGGATACAACACTTCTCAGACGGGAAGAGAACTTTCGAATGTCCGGCTGGGTCAGCTGTGTTTGTACTTAGCGAAAAACTTTGTCCATTTGTCGAAGGAGAGACAACGAGAATGCGGGCTCTTGTGCATGTGATAAAAAAAGGTAGCTTGTGCTTTGTATTACCTGGTCGTCGAGAGAAGACTACGGAAAACAGTGAATGCATTTGGACTGGCAAAGCAGACTGTATCAGTTATTATCCGTCATGTATGTCGCAGACTCGACGTCTAGGTCCAGAGTGATACCTTAAGAGAAGAAAACGCGCGATTGCAGCTATTTCGGATACAACCCATCTCAGACGGCAAGAGAACTTTCTAATGTCCAGGTCAGCTGTGATTCCACTTACCGAAAAACTTTGCCCATTTGTCCTAGGAGAGACAATGAGAATGCGGGCTCCCGTGGATGTGATAAAAAAAGGTAGCGTGTGCTTTGTATTACCTGGCCATCGAGAGAAGACTACGGAAAACAGTGAATGCATTTGGACTGGCAAAGCAGACTGTATCAGTTATTGTCCGCCATGTATGTCGCAGACTCAACGTCTCGGTCTGGAGTATATAAAGTCACCAAAAACGAATGGACAATGAAGGTGGAGGTAAAATAGTGAGGAGTGTCCTGACCAGATATCTAGATCCCTAGATTGATTGATGTAAAATGTTCTTTATCACATTGCTTATGTGTCCAATAAAGATTTGATTAATTTATGATGGCTCAGGTGTGATTCACTACAATAGGGCCCCACATCACACTGGATTCCAGTAAAGTAAAATACCACAACACTGGATATTGTTCAGATAAGTTCACATTTAAGAACGTGCACACAAAGCAACACTGGAGGTGACTATGACGTGTGCATTTTCCACGCAATTGTACCAGGTCGCGTTGGGGGCGGGTGTCTTAAACGGTGGCATTGTTGTGTGTGGACACGGATAAGGTTAGGTGGGATTTACCCTGGATAACCTTATCCGGCTTAGTGTAAACGGGGCCTAAGACCCCCTCTGTCAGCCGGCGCAACGCGACCTAGTACGCATGCGCGGAAAATGCGCACTTCATAGTCACCTCCAGTGTTGCTTTGTGTGCAAGTTCTTAAATGTAACTTATCGGAACAATATCCAGCGTTGTGGTATTTCAATTAACTGAAATCCAGTGTGCTGTAGGGCCTTATTGTAGTGAATCACACCTGAGCCATCATAAATTAAATCCTTATTGGACACATGAAAGTACACAATGTGACAAAGAACATTTTACATCCATCAATCTCGGAATCTAGATATCTGGTCAGGACACTCCTCACTATTTGGCCTTCACCTTCATCGTCCATTTGTTTTTGGTGTTCTATAATAGTATCCTGTTATCAGTTATAGAGGTATTCGAAAAGAACATGATTTTTTTTTTTAAGCCTTTTGACATATCAGGGTCATTTAATGATGACTTGACATTTAATTATTACATATGGCTCCTTTAAATAATGTAATACAGAAGGTTCTAAAATGTGGCACTAATGCTCATGTTCTCTAAAGCAGTGGTCCCCAACCACCGGTCCGTGGATCGATTGGTACCGGGCTGCACAAGAATAAAAAATTTAAAAATTTTTTTTAAAAATTTAAAAAAATAAATAAACAATTTTATTAAATTAAATCAACATAAAAAACACAAGATACACTTACAACTAGTGCACCAACCCAAAAAACCTCCCTCCCCCATTCACACTCATTCACACTCATTCACACAAAAGGGTTGTTTCTTTCTGTTATTAATATTCTGGTTCCTACATTATATATCAATATAGATCAATACAGTCTGCAGGGATACAGTCCGTAAGGAGAGGACAAGTAATGGTAGCCGGGGCGCTAAGCTTGCTTGAATGTGAAGTACTAAAACAAGAAAAGAATAGATGCTTTGTACACTTCAACAGAAGTCTAACAGGAACAACGCTACGAAGATTAAATTATAAAGTAAATTAATAATTTAAGGGAGACAATAATATCCACACAGTACGGCAACACGTCTGTCAGCTATAAATGTGATGAAGTAGATAGACGACAGGCGGCTTTGAGCCGCAAGTTTATGGCGACTGGGGCCAAAGTGTTTGAACATTCATTGGTTTTAGAAGGCACACAAATGTAATCAAGGTTGCCTGCTCGCTAAGTAAGGACTTGTTTTTATCTGTTCACTTAGCAGGCTCATGCAATTATCATGTATCTATTGTGTATTATAGCATTAGGTAGTTAGCATTAAAAATATTCAAATCCTTCATCTTCCATATATATATTAACGTATTTTCCGGACCATAGGGATTATAAGGCGCACTGCTGATGAATGGTCTATTTTCGATCTTTTTTCATATAAAAAGCGCACCAGATTATAAGGTGCATGAAAGGAGTTTTATATATATATATATATATAAAAAAAAATTTTCTAAATGTAAAACACTTCGTTGTGGTCTACATAACATGTAATGGTGTTTCTTTGGTCAAAATGTTGCTTAGATGATGTTTTACAGATCATCTTCAAGCCGCTTTCTGACAGTCGCTTCCGGAGGCGCCGTTTAGTGGGCGGTCTTATTTACGTGGCTCACCATCGGCAGCGTCTTCTCCCCGTCATCTTTGTTGTAGCGGTGTAGCGTGCAAGGACGGGAGTGGAAGAAGTGTCAAAAGATGGAGCTAACTGTTTTAGTGACATTCAGACTTTACTTCAATCAATAACTGAGCAGTATCTCCTCATCAGTGGCTCGCTAGTGCAATAACAATGCCGGAAATGTGTCACGTGAAAAACCGTCCGACCGGAACTCTCTAACAACTAAAGTTCCTTGGGTGAATAATGTAAACTTACCACACCGGTATGTTTTAGCGCTTTCATGGCGAGTTTACTGACAGATATAAGTAAGAACTTTACACTACTTTATATTAGAAATGGCAACAGCGGAGGATGGATGTCCCATAACAAGAAGATAGAGAAAAATAAGAAGCCTATCGACTACGTCGTCGGCACGGACTACAAAGGCAGACGCGCTCAATTTTTCAGGATTTATGAAGATCCCAAATACAGATCAGCAGGTACCAGAAGTTAAGAAAAGTTGCTTTTGCATAATATTACAAAACGAAACGCCAGATAATATTTCTTACCTTATACACTCACCATAATAATACTCAAATGTTTAATGCGCTAACAATCCACCAAGCGGAGCGGCTTCATAGCTTACCAAAGTCGTACTAAAACATTTTGATAGATTTTTGAGCGCCACGTGTAATGTTCTATATTTTCAATGGAACATATAAAATGTTGGCGTTGTTTACTTGAGTGATATTGCCATCATACCTCTTGCGATGAGGTGGCGACTTGTCCAGGGTGTACCCCGCCTTCCGCCCGATTGTAGCTGAGATAGGCACCAGCACCCCCCGCGACCCCGAAGGGAATAAGCGGTAGAAAATGGATGGATGGGACCTCTTACCACGTATCTCTTATGTTTGACTACCATCTACTGGTCACACTTATCATTACACCATGTACCAAATAAAATAGCTTCGAGGTCGGTGAGCAAAACCAGAATTATTCCGTACATTAGTATTGTATAGTATTAATATTGTTCATACAAACGTACTTAAATGCAATGCATTTAAAATATATAGAAATAATAGATGATGTATGAACAAAATACACTATAATAATAATATAATAATAATATACAATATAATAATTATAGATGTTCAAACATTGGATTTATAATTTAATTGTAGCTCCTAAATCGTAATCGAAGCGTGAGGTGTCCAAAGATTCCCACCTTGAAAACTAATGCCAGTTTTAAGACTAGATGTTTTTGGGTGGATTTTATGGGGATTGATTGATTGATTGATTGATTGATTGATTGATTGATTGATTGATTGATTGAGAAGTTTATTGACATCTTAAAGAATTGAAGCCATGTTATGCTTTAAAAAGGCAAATGGATGGCACAAAAAGCCAAAAGGCTTGTTTTCATTGTGGTCCATTAAATATTCATCACATTTGATACATTCAATAATAAAATGTATATAACCTGTAACATGTATATTAACAATTACGTTAAAAATTTGATAAATGATGTACATATAAACAGTATACATGTCAGGTGATTTGAAAAAACAATAAATACAAAAAATGAGGGCGGGGGGTTTATACACTATGTACATGAAACGTATTTTATATTATGTTTGCAACTTAAAGCATAACAAAAAACAGAGGGGCCACTAATACCCGGAACTGCTCAAAAGTTGAGGTACCGCTATATTTATCTATGTAGAAAATATATATCAATCTGTTTCAACTTCATAAACTTCCTAAATAGTTACAATTTCCAGAATAAAGTCAACAGACTAAAACAATGTAAAAAAAAAATTCTGTCATGCACTGCTTGCCCTTTAATGCAAATCTGGTGCAGGTTTGGTGAAAGTAGAACCTGACATCCAAATTGTTTGTGTGCTTGTTTGTGCATGTGAGAGTGCTTGCGTGGAACCACATCTGCTGTCAACTATAGATTGGATAATTTATTCATGCCTTCCAATGACAAATGGCGCCCAGCAGGAGGTTGTTCAACATTTGCATCCGAACCAGAAACGTGGAACGACAACACTCAGCAGAGAGGGAAAAGACAAGGGCAGACGAGAGCAGCAATAGAGCACCTATTGGGACAAAGCCACTCAAAACCAAGATGAAAACAGGATCCAGTCAGTGAACTGCAATACTCCTATACACAAACAAGCAGATCCTGAATACAAAAGACTCAAGTGAAGACACCATGGGAGGTAAGATGCAAGAACAGATGTTTCAAGAGAAGTGCTAGTGTGTTAAACCAGCAACTTCTGCTCAGAGTTGACATACATAAAGCCAATCAAGCTCCCTGCAAACATTCCCACAAGAATGCAGGTTGTCGATTGATGGACAGATGCTATAATATTTATTACTTACAGTAAAGTAATACAGATGCTTCTAAGGCCCCTTAGAAGGTTAACCAGGGTAAATCCCACCTAACCTTATCCTTGTCCACACACACACAACGGTCGTCCGGAAGGTCTTATCTTTGTCCATGTGATGTCAGATGAAACAAAAATTGAGCTGTTTGGCCACAATACCCAGCAATATGTTTGGAGGAGAAAAGGTGAGGCCTTTAATCCCAGGAACACCACGCCTTCCGTCAAGCATGGTGGTGGTAGTATTATGCTCTGGGCCTGTTTTGCTGCCATTGGAACTGGTGCTTTACAGAGAGTAAATAATACAATGATAAAGGAGGATTACCTCCTAATTATTCAGGACAACCTAAAATCATCAACCCGGAGGTTGGGTCTTGGGTGCAGTTGGGTGTTCCAACAGGACAATGACCCCAAACACACGTCGAAAATGGTAAAGGAATGGCTAAATCAGGCTAGAATTAAGGTTTTAGAATGGCCTTCCCAAAGTCCTGTGAAACTTGCCAAGTGACATGTAACCAAATATCAACATCGCTGTATGTATACTTTTGACCCAGCAGATTTGGTCACATTTACAGTAAACAAATAAAACATTCATAAAATAACCAAACTTCATGAATGTTTTTTGTGACCAACAAGTATGTGCTCCAATCACTCTATCACAAAAAAATAAGAGTTGTAGAAATTATTGGAAACTCAAGACAGCCATGACATTATGTTCTTTACAAGTGTATGTAAACTTTTGACCACGACTGTAGATGCATAGACGCGCGCAAAGCTGCTTGGCTTGATGCCAAATATTAGCGTAGCTAAAACCGCCCAATTAGCGTTGACTAATGCAAGTGAAATGACTGAATTTTGTAAAAAATTGCTACAATTTGTGTTTTATCTTTAACAATGTGTGTTTTACCTGCTACACGGTTTATCTGTGTACGTTTATCCATGGTGTTGTTTTTAATATTTACTAATACTTGTATTTTTCTTAAAGCACAGACCGGGAAAGGCAACCATCAATCATGAATAATTTACAAACCCCATTTCCATATAAGTTGGGAAATTGTGTTAGGTGTAAATATAAACGGAATACAGATTTGCAAATCATTTTCAACCCATATTCAGTTGAATATGCTACAAAGACAACATATTTGATGTTCAAACTGATAAACATTTTTTGTGTGCAAATAATCATTAACTTTAGAATTTGATGCCAGCAACACGTGACAAAGAAGTTGGGAAAGGTGGCAATAAAGACTGAGAAAGTTGAGGAATGCTCATCAAACACTTATTTGGAACATCCCACAGGTGAACAGGCAAATTGTTAACAGGTGGGTGCCATGATTGGGTATAAAAGTAGATTCCATGAAATGCTCAGTCATTCACAAACTAGGATGGGGCGAGGGTCACCACTTTGTCAACAAATGCGTGAGCAAATTGTTGAACAGTTTAAGAAAAACCTTTCTCAACCAGCTATTGCAAGGAATTTAGGGATTTCGCCATCTACGGTCCGTAATATCATCAAAGGGTTCAGAGAATATGGATAAATCACTGCACGTAAGCAGCTAAGCCCGTGACCTTCGATCCCTCAGGCTGTACTGCATCAACAAGCGACATCAGTGTGTAAAGGATATCACCACATGGGCTCAGGAACACTTCAGAAACCCACTGTCAGTAACTACAGTTTGTCGCTACATCTGTAAGTGCAAGTTAAAACTCTCCTATGCAAGGCGAAAACCGTTTATCAACAACACCCAGAAACGCCGTCGGCTTCGCTGGGCCTGACCTCATCTAAGATGGATTGATACAAAGTGGAAAAGTGTTCTGTGGTCTGACGAGTCCACATTTCAAATTGTTTTTGGAAACCGTGGACGTTGTGTCCTCCGGACCAACGAGGAAAAGAACCATTGGGATTGTTATAGGCGCAAAGTTGAAAAGCCAGCATCTGTGATGGTATGGGGGTGTATTAGTGCCCAAGACATGGGTAACTTACACATCTGCGAAGGCACCATTAATGCTGAAAGGTACATACAGGTTTTGGAGCAACATACTGTATGTTTCCATCCAAGCAACGTTACCATGGACGCCCCTGCTTATTTCAGCAAGACAATGCCAAGCCACGTGTTACATCAACGTGGCTTCATAGTAAAAGAGTGCGGGTACTAGACTGGCCTGCCTGTAGTCCAGACCTGTCTCCCATTGAAAATATGTGGCGCATTATGAAGCCTAAAATACCACAACGGAGAACCCCGGACTGTTGAACAACTTAAGCTGTACATCAAGCAAGAATGGGAAATAATTCCACCTGAGAAGCTTCAAAAATGTGTCTCCTCAGTTCCCAAACGTTTACTGAGTGTTGTTAAAAGGAAAGGCCATGTAACTTAGTGGTGAACATGCCCTTTCCCAACTACTTTGGCATGTGTTGCAGCCATGAAATTCTAAGTTAAAAAAAAAGTTTACGAGTTTGAACATCAAATATCTTGTCTTTGTAGTGCATTCAACTGAATATGGGTTGACAAGGATTTGCAAATCATTGTATTCCGTTTATATTTACATCTAACACAATTTCCCAACTCATATGGAAACGGGGTTTGTAATATAATTTCAATAAAGCTTGTTATTGTATTCTAACCTAATGCTTGATTATGGCAAACTATATGTAATACGGAAAATTGTAAATTGTTCTTTGAGTGCAACAAGACAAGCCTTTTAATTTCTATTTGAACCTTCTAAAATTGCTCTTTGAGTGCAATAGGAAACATTCGTTTCATGTATTGTAAGATTTTCTGTTAAAATAAAGCCAATATTAACATCTTTTGTAGTTCCCTTTATTTTGAAAAGTATCGAAACGTATCGATATATATCTTGGTACCAAATTATAGGTATCAGGCCAACCCTAATGTGCACACCTGCTCACATGCACCTCTGACAAAAAGACAATTTCACACATCAAGGAGGGACAAAAGCAGCAGCGTGTCATCCCTTCCAACTGTAACTACAGCGGCAAGCTCTGGCAATCGAGTGAAACCGTCACTACGGACTCACTGTGGCCAAGTATCTAGCCGAGTTGACCCCTGACCTCGACATCAACATTGTCATTACTTCACAACTTTCTTAAATCCCCAGAAGCTCTCCTGTTTCCACCTCATATCACTTTTCATTGCTGTAGATCTAGCCTCTTCACCTCCACCGAAGTACATTTTCTCCATCATCCACCGCATGTTGCAACTGGGGGGCTGCACCAGCTGACCTGGCCTCATGCTGTCAAAGGACCAGTAAGTAATATTTAGTAGCATCAAGGCTTCTCCATTTCCAAGAGGCCAGATTGTACGGGCAGGAGAGCAGTGAAAAGGATAAATCGAGCTCCAGAAGGCTAGATTTCCCCCCAAAACATAATCAAACCACTTTTCGGTAGGGTGCAATCTTGCCTCAAGTGTTGATTTGTGTGTATTTTGACCACTAGTGGCTGCAAATATTTTTGTAAGATGGAAAGACTGCAAAAAGGATTCATCTGGCTTTAGGGACCTTTGACTGATGGTATGACTGTGGACTTCTGTGCCGGAGGCGTGAATTCAGTCCCCACTCAGTGACGGTGTGAATGTGTTACCTGTTACCTATCCACCTCGTGCATCGTGGCACATAAGGCTCTCACAGAGCTTCTCCACTTCTCACGATCGGCTGCTGCAGTCCTTGCCTCCGACCATAAGTTCCATCTTCCCTCTTTTCTTTCTTCCTCAACGGTACGCCTCCATGTGGTCTTTGGTCTTCCCTTTCTTCTTCTCCCCTCTGGTGCCCAGGTCATGGCTATGCTGCAATTGTTGTTGTGGTCCTGCCGTAGTATGTGTCCAATCATCTTCCATCTTCGTAGCTTTACATCCTCATTGAGAGGCTCTTTCCAACAGTTCTTCAGTACTGATGTGATCTTGCCAGCAGATTCCGAGTATTCTTCGTAGGCATTTGTTATGGAATACGTCAACCGCCCTGTTATCTCCTCTGTTCATTTTCCAGGCTTCACACCCGTCTAGCAACTCTGGTAGCACTAGTGTCTTGAACAGTATTAGTTTTGTTCTTCTTGTGATGCTGTTGGAGCTCCAGATCTTTCCCAGTCTGATGAATACGCCTTTCGCTTTCGACTGTCTATTCTTCTGGGGCTGTATTTATCAAGTTTCTTAGAATTACTCCTAAGAAGTCTGCTAAGAGTTGACTTATGAGTAAAGAAATTCTTCGCTGAAAGCTGCACTTAAAAGTTAGTTATCAAGCGTCTTACTCACACTTTCAGCGAAGTGTAGGACTGAATCTTAAGAGTCACACTCAGAGCTGAATTACGACATTACAATGTGCCGTAAACAGAATTCTAGGTGACGTCATTTCTGTGTCCATAGAAATGACCAATCACGGAAGGGAATCCCTTGTCTAAGAATAAAGAAATATCTTAGAAATATTTAAGTGGACAATGGGAGTGTATATTTTGACAATAAACTACAAAATAATACAAAACAAACAAACAATATTGGCAATGAATCAAAAACAAATGTTTCCTTTTCTTTCCAATTCATTAATTAGGCAACTAATTTGAAACTGAAAGCGTGATGTTGCTGATGAGATGACGCCCCTTATTAAATCTGTGACAAAAATAATACCCGCTCTGTCTAAACGATACCGTTTGATCAGCTGCTCGTCATCAAACAAAGCCAGGACATCCTTCCGCTCCCTGAACGTTTGCGCACGTCTCTCACGCCTAACCACTTAGGACACCTCTGAAGGTCTCTTAAATATCGTGGAGAGTAAGAGTGATTCGTAGACTTAAGAAAGTTGATAAATAGCTTTTATTCTTAAGTTTGAGAGTAGGACTAAATTTCGCAAATTCTCAGGACTTAAGTGTAAAATGGCACTCTAAGACGCTTGATAAATACGGCCCCAGGTTCTTCTCCCTCTTTACAAACTGTTGCTCCCAAGTAGGTGAACTGGTCTACCTCGTCGACATCTTGTCCATCGATTTGGATTTTTTCCTGGTTTCTTGCATTGATCCTCATTGTTTTAGTCTTTTGTGTATTGATTGTCCTACTCGCCCGGCTTCTTCGTCCATCCATGTTGTTTTACTCTGCATGTGCTGTTTTGTGGAGGACAGTAATGCTACGTCATCTGCAAAGTCCAGGTCGTCGAGTTTTGATGTTAACTTCCAGCGAATTACATTCTCTCCCTCTTTAACTGTTACTCGCATTATCCAATTCGTCACGATTAAGAACAGGAATCCGGACATACAAACGTATTACATCCTTGTGTGACACCGGTTTTAATGTTGAATCACTCGCATGTTTCTCCTTGGTCTGCGCACTGGAAGTCTTCGTAAAATGTTTTCACCATTCTCACAATCTTCTCTGGAATTCCATTTCTCTTCAGAATCATCCACAGGCTTTGGTGGTGGACGCAGTCGAAAGCCTTTTCGAAATCTACGAAGTTCATGAATAGTGTTGCTTGCCACTCGTTAACCTGTTTTGCAGTATGAAGACTTGCTCTGTTGTTCCTCTGCCCGTTCTGTACCCTGCTTGCTCCTTTCTCAGCCTGCAGTCGATTCCTTGTCTTATGCGTTCTACAATGACTCTTCCTCTGTGACTATGACTGTGTCTTTATATTGGTCCTGTGACGGACTGGAGGAAAGTCCAGCGTCTAGTCCGCCTTTTGCTTCAAATCAGCTGGGATAGGCTCTAGCTCTCCACAATGGATCAATAGAAACTCTGTTTTTTCCAAGCTCCCCCATTCATTGGGATTGCCACTTCAATGTAAGGCTACAGAAGGTTTATAGTCTTCCAACAGACCTGTGTGCATCATTATGTCGTCTTTCTTCTAGTCTTTTCAGTCACTTCTCTGGATCGTTGCCCCAGCCATTGTGCTCGCATCAGTTTGGGCAATTTAGGACTGTTTTCTCTTGGGTTCAATTCTTTGCGTGATGGGTTCCAGTTCCAGTGAGCTGACTTTAATGTCTGCTCACAACTCCTAAGCACCCAACCTGTTCCAAACCACAATTCACCCCGATCATTTGACAATTCCATTGCCACTGGTAATTAAAGACAAATGAAACGTTTTGTCAGGATGATTTATGAATTGTGCTTGAAATTAGTAGTTTCCTACTAAGCACACAAGTGAGAAAAAACATTGTGCAAGGCAAAAACATACACTTAATAAACGTATCAATTTACTCTGTGTGTATTTTTATTATTCTATACATCACAAATATCAAATACCAACTATAAGTTTATTGTGATTTTCAATTAATAACAGAGGAGGTAAACAACTGACAACAAATTGTGTTTTTTCTTTGTTCATCTGCAAGATAATTTAATTAATCACTCCCCAGATGGATTTTCACTTATTTTTCAAGAGAAAAACCCAGGATAAGAAAATTATACAGTGAAACCTGCTCAAATCGGTTATGTCTATGCCACCAACCAGTCTATATCGAATAATTCCTGATTTCCAAGTACACCGTGTTATTATTACAGTGTTCCCTCGCCACTTTGAGGTTTACTTACAGCAGTGCATCGTAGATTTAATATTTTGTACCGTTGGATACATTGAGATGTAAGTACTCATTTCTGTTTTTATGTTCAAATTGTGTAGGTTTTAGGCTGCTTCTACACTAAGCTGGCTACGGTTATAAAGGATATATCCCACCTAACCTTATCCCTGTCCACACACACACAGTGCCATCGTTTAAGAACCCCTCGCCCCTCCGTCCGCCGGAGCAACGCGACCTGGTATGCATGCGCGGAAAATGGCAGACGTGCATATATATTACATCATAGTCACCTCTGACCTGGAAGTGTATCCTTAGCCTGTGTTTCAATGTAGCCTATTGCCACATTTCTTTTAACAGTAAACCTTGCTTGCCTCACCATCAGCATGTGTTAGACCAGACCTGGGCAAATTAAGGCCCGGGGGCCACGTGCGGCCCGTTAAGCTTTTCAATCAGGCCCGCCGGACATTCCCAAATAATTTTTTTAGGTCTTTAAGATGGGAAGTGTAGCTGCCATTATGATGTTTACACATAACTGTAAGTCTTGAACTATATAAAGTATTTCAATGGTTGGAATCTGCGCTTTTGGATGATATACCAGTTACTATGGTAATCTAATTAGTTACTACCACCCGAACGCCTCCCTAGGGAGGTGTTTAGGGCACTTCCGACCGGGAGGAGGCCACAGGGAAGACCCAGGACACGTTGGGAAGACTATCTCTCCCGGCTGGCCTGGGAACGCCTCAGGATCCTCCGGTAGGAGCTGGACGAAGTGGCTGGGGAGAGGGAAGTCTGGGGTTCTCTGCTTAGGCTGCTGCCCCCACGACCCCACCTCGGATAAGCGGAAGAAAATGGATGGATGGATGGATGGTAATCTAATTATTTACTATGGTCATCTAATTAGTTACTATGGTAATCTACGTCACAGCAGCTCAGACGAGGCACCAAGCAGTGTGGGTGTGGAGCGTTTCCACAGACACGGAAGGAGATTTTCACAACAAAGTTCTAAAGCTTAGTGATATATCAGATATATCAGATTGTAGGTGGGTTTATTTTGTACCCTTTGCGTTCAAATTTCACTGTTTGCTGCATTTTTGTTGCGTTTCACTTGATTGTAAAATATGTCGATCGAAAGGGGGTGTGACGTTCATATTTTGTCAATATTCCGTGTTTTATCCTTCATAGAAAAATGTAAAATTCCATTACGTTTTTTTAAGCGGTCTGTCATAACGTTTTTAGCATTCAATCAGACATTATTGTGATGTTTTGTATTAGTGTCCCTAAAAATAGATATACCGGCCCCCAGACACATTTTTTTCTCTAAATGTGGCCCCGAGTCAAAATAATTGCCCAGGCCTGTGTTAGACTATTGTAGTGAATCACACCTGAGCCATCATACATGAATCATATTTTTAATGGACGTGTGAAAGTAAACAATGTGATAAAGAACATTTTACAACAATACATCTAGGGATCTAGATATCTGGTCAGGACACTCCTCACTCGTTTACTTTCACCTTAATTTTCCATTCTTGCAATCCTGCCTGTACTTGTAGGCTGAAATTGGCGGTCGTACTTGACGCCCGCAACCACTTAATGGCTTCACAATAGTTATGGAGTACAAAACTAGACGTTGAGTAATCGCTCGACATACATCGCGGACAATAACTGAAAGTCTGCTTTGCCAGTCTAAATGCATTCGCTGTTTTCCGTAGTCATCCCTCGTACACGGGATCCCGCATTCTCGTTGTCTCCCCTTCGACAAATAGATAGAAAGTCCTCTTCCCGTTCCGCTGGCACAACACACTCGTTGACAAACATATCCCACCAGGCTGCTGTTCGTCCAGACCTCATCCAAATCCATCGCTCAACATTCAGGGATTCCCACACATTCATTTATTTGTTGCGGCCCACCACAAAAGAATTACGTCCGCCACAAATTTAAAAAAATAAAAAATTTAAAAATTTAAATATATATATATATATATATATATATATATATATATATATATATATATATATATTTATATATATATATATATATATATATATATATATATATATATATATATATATATATATATATATATATATATATATATATATATATATATATATATATATATATATATTTTTTTTTTTTTTTATTATTATTATTTTTTTTTTGTCCCCTCCCAGCTTCTCAGGCAAATCATATAGTTGATGTAGATGCCCATATCGGCTGTTCAGATTTACTTTACAAAAGAGAAGTGTAGGATACTTCTCTTGTTGCCTTATTTGTATTTGACTTTATTAAATGTATTTATATTAGAAACACAACATGTGTATATAACAAAGGGTGCAAAGTCTGCAGGCAGTAGGAAACACATGGTTAAGTGTAGGGAGTAAAACTGATGGCAGTCTAAAGTTCAAGATTTTTGGAGCTCTTTGTTCAGTGGATCAGATGTTTGATGAAGCTCTGTGTCTATCTACCACCACTACTGTTTTCTGTTTATTTGTTACTGACTGTGGCAGGACACCTCTGCCTCTGTTTCACTTTATGTTGCTGGTAAATAATATGCTTGTAGTAGTAGGCTAAAGTTAAATTATTTAGTATGCACTAATTAAAGGGGCAGAGCTTTAAGAGACATTTTAGCTTTTATATTTTATAAGATATACTTTTTGTAAGAACCACAATTTATACATATGTTTCAGTGAATAACTGATTGTTCAAATCTGTATATAAATATGTACATAAAGTGTTGTAATTATATTGTAAAATGGATAGATGGATGGATGGATGAACGTTTAAAACAAAACTGTTATTATTAATTAGTAAGTATACATTTTTTGAGCCTTTTTAGAGAAAATCAAATCATTGTAGTAAATTATGCAAATTACTCGATGATGTCATGGTGACCACGCCCATAGCCATGCCCCCACAGGTATCTTGGCAGTTTATGGGAAACACTGCTATGTTGCCGTCTGACATGTGTTATATCCCAAATAGCTGCAATCGCGCGTTTCCATCTCTTAAGGTATTCATGTGTGATTTCCACAAGCGTCTGTACATGTAGAAGAAGAAGAAACACGGGCATGTCTGGATGACTCGCCTCCGTCTTTCCAGTGGTTATGTCCGAGTTACGAAACCGCTTGTTATGAAGCTGGCTGTGGCGCGTTCTTTCTGACGTCTATTTTCCGAAATTCCGAACTCAGTTTGTAAATGATCGATGAGTCCACACAAAGCTAAGAGCTGGTGAGTCAAGAAATACATGGCGCACTTACCCGTGTTAAAAATTATCCAAGGAGGGTAACCTTAAACAATGAGTTAGTGTGGCTGACACGGAGTTTAGGCTAAATATGTATTTGTTTAAGGAGTTACCTGGCTTAATGTAGACAGGGCCTTAGAGTGTATGAACTGTTTTAAGAGCATAAGAAGTTGTTCTAAGTGCATAGGCATGCTGTTCTTAGTGTATGGAGGGCTTATAAAGTCTTAAAAAGCATATAATAGTCATATAAATCATAAAATAAATAATGTGTCTACTTTGCGAACATTTAACCACCTGGGGATCTGGAACGTAACCCTCGCAATAATGGAGGGAACACTGTACTATTAAAAGGTGCTAGTTTAAGTCGGTTTTAGGTTTCATGAAAATGTTCATGAAAGGTTTTGTGAATGTCAACAACTGTTGAAGTATTGTTAACGCTCTCATTATCATGAAGTAGCTTGCCGTAAATACTGTCTAGTAACACACGTAAACACAGTGACTTCCTGTTCAATGCAAAATAAGCTTTGAAAAAATCATTGTATTAAACCTGTATTGATATCGATACTAACTTTATTCTCCTCTCAGTTTCCAATTACTCATCAACTTTTCAAAATCTATATTTATCCCTTTCTCCTGTCTTAAAGACCCCCTCTGTCTTTTATTCATGGCTGAAGATTACTCATCCTTCAGTGTTCATCTTTTCACAGCTGCCAAACTCACCAACACATCAGCGTTATTGTGCCGCCTTCCTATAGAATACTTTAGCTTCACTAATGGATCTATCAGGACCCGCGTGGGAACATGTCAACAGATGAGAGTTCGCGGAACACATAGAAATTCATTTGCTTCTTGACTTATTATGCTTTGGGGAGTTTCAGCATAGCAGCCTCAATGGCAATGTCAACTGGTAATCAGAGGTTGCCAGAAGTTGAGGCACTTACGGCCGTCTTAATGCAATGATAATTACACTTTCTTTGCATAGAAAGTGTAATTTCCACCACAATGAAACTGAACAGAACTTCATGCAAATAGGTTTGTGTGCGTTTAGTTGGGGAAAACCAGCCATTCTATAGAAAATTATTTTCTTTAATTGAATCTCTTATTTCATGCATAAGCATATACACTGGGAATGTTACAGCAACACATTTAAAGGGCCCCTCTAATGCTGCAAATGTTGGGACTTATTTCATGGTTCTGGATCTAAAAATGTTGTCTACAGGTAAATTTCTCCTTAGAAAAGACCAGTGTTGTCCCGATACCGGTACCAAAATTATTTCGATACTTTTCGGTACTTTTCTAAATAAAGGGGAGCACAAAAAACTGCATTATTGGCTTCATTTTAACAAAAAATCCTAGTGTACATTAAACATATGTTTCTTATTGCAAGTTTGTCCTTAAATAAAATAGTAAACATACAAGACAACTTGTCTTTTATTAGTAAGTAAGCAAACAAAGGCTCCTAATTTAGCTGTTGACATATGCAGTAACATATTGTGTCATTTATCATTCTATTACTTTGTCAGAATTATTAAGGACAAGTGGTAGAAAATTAATTATTAAGGTACTTGTTCATTTACTGTTAATATCTGCTTACTTTCTTTTTTAACATGTTCTAGCTACACTTCTGTTAAAATATAACAATCACTTATTCTTTTGTTGTTTGATACTTTACATTAGTTTTGGATGATACCACACATTTGGGTATCAATCCGATACCAAGTCGTTACAGGATCATACATTGGTCATATTCAAAGTCCTCATGTGTCCAGAGACATATTTCCTGAGTTTATAAACATAATACTTTTCAGAGGTGGTATAGTACCGAATAGTATTCATTAGTATCGTGGTACTATACTAATACCGGTATACCGTACAACCCTAGAAAAGACACAGTAGTGATCTTAACCTTGTATTTCTAATGACATTTAGCACATTTTGGAATGCCTTCATGTAGCTCTAAAATATCAGCCTGCTTATATCACCTACAAAAGACTGGAGGGAATTTTAAATTGTGTTTTGCGTGTTTTGATAGCATCGCCATCCCAAAGCATGTTATTTTCTAGCAGAATTTGAAGGAATTATCAAATATGGCTTCCAGATGTGCAATCTACTAATACAAGTCTCAATCAATCAATCAATCAATGCATTGTTGCAGGTTGTAGCAATACAACTAATGGTGTGATACATTTTACAAATGATTGGAATATAAGGAAAGTATGGACCTCTTTAGTCAAATCAACCAGCTCAAAATGGGACGCACCAACCGAGGAGAGTGATCATTTTAAGGGTTCTGACTTTGAAGAAGAAAGGTTTTGGTCAGTGTTTGGGTGGACAAATTAAAAAGACTCAAGCCAATTGCCATCCCAAAAATTAGAAGCACCCTCAAGGGGAGAAAAAGTCCAATCCTAAGGAAATTTAGCGCTTACATGGGTCTCAAAAACAAGAGAAAAACAATGTAAGCCACTAGTATTCTAGTTTGTGTCCTCTTCTACTGATGTTTTCCTCAGAATGCTTGAGGAAATGCTGAAACAGCATGAGGAAACAGGCTATGGAAATGGGATGGAAAGGCAGAGAAGTTCAGGAATGGCGATATTTTTCTATTTATTTTTTGCTCGTACTGTTAACCGTTTCAGTTTTGAAGTAATAATGGACCAGGGTGACAAAAACAAGTAATTAAGTGATCAAAATAATAGTTTAACAAGCCTTTATCCACACTGTAATGTAGAAATGGGCTCCAGTTCTGTAAATGACATCACATCCTATCAAGTTTGGCGATGGAAAGGCAACGTTTCAAGTACAGTTAGTTATTTACGGATTACTCAAAAACCAATTGATATTATGGGAAATGACTTCCAGATTCAATTTTAGGAGCAGAAAAATACATTCAATTGTCCGAGTGAAATTTTGGTCATCTGGACGCTATGGGTCCATTAATGTTGTTGAGTTGTTCGATCTTCCATGAAATTGGAACACTTCAATCATGTATAACCGGCACATTCAGGAAAAATCGCAAATGTGTAACACTTCATACAACCGGAACCATTTCAGCTTTTGTCTTACCGTTGTCGATGGCAATGAACAGAGCTGTGTATTTATTGTCACGAACATATGGAGATTCACGGTCCAGAGCGGCCAAAGTGTTGACAGTTCCTCGCAGTTGGTTCACAGTCAGCCAGCCTGCTGGATCTCTCAGGATGGCGTACCTTGGGAAGGCAGTTGAAGGTTAGATATGTGCTGACTAGAAACATCCATAGATATAATTACTACCTGCTAAAAAACACTAATGCCTGAAGTAAGACGTATTAGTTATAAGTCACTTGCCTTTGTTCCTCTTGGTCAGTAACAAGGTAGTGAGGTGAATTATACCGTATACAATTTTCTTCTATGATTGGGGAACTAGCATGCATTTGTATTTGGTCACAGAATCCTTTAGAGGATTATTCTATTAAGTTCAAAAGTGCATATGTCCATCACAAGCGCTCCAGAGAGTGGTGGCTATTGCACCCAGGAAATTGGGACCCTACAGGAATGTAGATTTGGAGTTTAGACATTAGCAACATCTTGTAGGAAGCTCTCACAATTAGCAGTAGAGGATAGGGGTCGGAGGTCACCTGACTTAAACCGATCACAGGAAATAGGCTGACTGGCTAAGCAACAAAATGGGTGTTGTCCAGACTGGCCGGCCCCAAGGCCAACAAAAAGTAACTGGTGTAAAAGGTATTTAAGGACAGCGGTCCGAGAAGACAGCGGAAGAGATTTGGCCAACTCTTTCTCCTGGAGCTGCAGTTCCAGTCGGAGGCTCACTGTAACAAATAAAGCTTTTTTGTTCGACGATTCCTCGTTGGCGTCTTCTTGGCTCATCACCCATCGCACGACCAACAGATATACAACAGTAGCTTTAAATGTTTCCAGAAAGCTCAAAATCCCATCAAAGTACCACAATAAAACTTTACATCAAAACCAATAAAGTGCATGATGTAGGCAACATTATCCAAACCATTTCGACCCACGTCTCTCAATCGGTGAAATTCACCATTTTCAGCTTTTTTTAAAATCAAATTGCAAGTTTATCATTACATGTGTTTTGAAGTATTTTAATTGCAGTTGACTCTCATCCTTACTGACATTTGTCTTGCCTGTGAGGCTCTGTGACTAAAGTACAAGGATCAATGGTTAGTTCTTTACGTTGTTTTTGAAAAAAGCCCATTCTGTGCCCCAAAAATAAATACTTGGATGGATTCGGTGTGGGGAAACTTAAGAGCCTTGACCTAAACCTCATCAAACACATTTGTGATATCCTAGAACTGTGAGCCAACAGGCCCTCTCAAGTTCAGTTAGTAACCTCTGACATTATGCAGTCGTGGTCAAAAGTTTACATACACTTGTAGAGAACATAATGTCATGGTTGTCTTGAGTTTCCAATAATTTCTACAACTCTTATTTTTTGTAATAGAGTGATTGGAGCACATACATACAAAAAACATTCATAAAGTTTGGTTATTTAATGAATTTATTATGGTTCCTCCAGAAGGTTTTTGTCCATGTGATGTCAGATGAAACAAAAATTGAGCTGTTTGCAATATGTTTGGAGGAGAAAAGGTGAGGCTTTTAATCCCAGGAACACAATACCTACTGTCAAGCATGGTGGTGGTAGTATTATGCTCTGAGGTTAATGTGCTGCCAATGGAACTGGTGCTTTACAGAGAGTAAATGGGACAATGAAAAAGGAGGATTACCTCCAAATTATTCAAGACAACCTAAAATCATTGATTGATTGATTGATTGAAACTTTTATTATTAGATTGCACAGTACAGTAGATATTCCGTACAATTGACCACTAAATGGTAACACCCGAATACGTTTTTCAACTTGTTTAAGTCGGGGTCCACGTTAATCAATTCATGGTAAAATCATCAAACTTGGGCGCAGTTTGTCATGTCTGTTCATGTTTTTGTTTTGGCCATGTGTTTGTTTTTTGGACTCTTTTTAGTTCCTGGTTGCACTTCCTTGTTTGTTCGTTTCCATAGCAACTCATTAGTTTTCACCTGTCCTGTCACGCACCTGTTTCACGTTTTGAGTCACGCACCTGTTTTCACTGATCATGTCACCATTTAAATCTGTCGGTTTCTGTTGTTCGTCCTGGCGACCTCACACTTTTTCATCCCCCTGCTTCATGTCATGTTCACAGTTCCTTGTCAAGTACGTTTTGTTTGTTAATGCCACAGTTAGTGTTTTTGTTTCATTGTTCACAGTTTCTGCCTTTTGTGCAAGTTTTATTTTCATAGCCAAGTTTTTGTACTTATTCTTTTTTTGAGTGTTAATATTAAATCATGTTTCTTAATTCACGTCTTGCCCGTGCCAATTTTCCGTTGCCTTCCGGGGAAACAAAACCCAAGGACCAAGTCGTGACACAGTTGGGTGTTCCAACAGGACAATGACCCCAAACACACATCAAAAGTGGTAAAAGAATGGCTAAATCAGGCTAGAATGAAGGTTTTAGAATGGCCTTCCCAAAGTCTTGACTTAAACGTGTGGACAATGCTGAAGAAACAAGTCCATGTCAGAAAACCGACAAATTTAGCTGAACTGCACCAATTTTGTCAAGAGGAGTGGTCAAAAATTCAACCAGAAGCTTGCCAGAAGCTTGTGGATGGCTACCAAAAGTGCCTTATAGCAGTGAAACTTGCCAAGGGACATGTAAGCAAATATTAACATTGCTGTATGTATACTTTTGACCCAGCAGATTTGGTCACATTTTCAGTAGACCCATAATAAATTCATAAAAGAACCAAACTTCATGAATGTTTTTTTGTGACCAACAAGTATGTGCTCCAATCACTCTATCACAAAAAAATAAGAGTTGTAGAAAGTATTGGAAACTCAAGGCAGCCATGACATTATGTTCTTTACAAGTGTATGCAAACATTTGACCATGACGGTAGATACACAGACATGGCCTCAGGGGAATAATAAAGTGTACATACTGTGTCCTTTAAGGTAGACATTTGTTTTTGGTAAATTTCTTTGGGTCGATTACAGAAGGAAATACAAATGTCCACTGCAGAAGATGCTGGTTCTCAGGAAGTTACAGCATTTCGTACTTAGCCACTGGAGATCTCCAGACCAGAAAGGGTGCCCATTAAACTCCAGTACCAGCATCAATAAAATACTGACAAAAATCACAGACTTTAAGAACTGGACTCACGTTGGAGACCCTTGACAGAAGAAACAGAATAAGTAAAACTATCTGAAAATCTTGTAGAAAGTTTTCCCAGAAAACTGGAAACTTCTCTACATTCATTTTTTTTTCTCAATTCTCGTGAGTGTAATGGGCAATGGCTCCTCCAGTACTTTTTTCTATATAGTTTATGTCGGTACGACGTTCTACTTTCTCTCCTGAGAGTAACATTTTGCCGTGATTAGAAACTTTCAGCGAGAGAGGGGAGGGAGAGAGAGGAGATGGCATGCAGCCAATGCTAATAAACCCGTTCTGTCTTGAGAACTGCTGAGTGTGCGTAAGCAACAGTTCTAAGGACAGTACAAGGGGTGCGCTGACTTGTGTTTGGACACAACCACCGTGCACTTCATCTAAATTCACAGCGGGCAAAGCAAGAGGACGGGGGCAGGGAAGGAGAGATGGAGGCGATGCAGGGAGAGTGATGAGGAGAGGGATGAAGAAAGGAGGCATCATACCGCGAATGAGGGCAGTAATGAAAATACATTTCCTCCACTTTCTTTGCACATGTAATTTTTATGGCTGCTTCGTCTGTGCTGCCATCTGAGCAGCTTGGTTCAGGTTGAGTTTGGGGACTCACCGACAAAGAAATAACTCCATTCGTTTTCTGCCATTATTCCTGTTCACTTCAGAAGGAGCCTATCCCTGCGGATTTTGTGTGAAAAGTGGACTACTCCTTGGAATGGTCACTATAGGGCAGTGTTTTTCAACCACTGTGCCGTGGCACACTAGTGTGCCGTGAGATACAGTCTGGTGTGCCGTGGGAGATTATCTAATTTCACCTACACTACCGTTCAAAAGTTTGGGGTCACCCAAACAATTTTGTGGAATAGCCTTCATTTCTAAGAACAAGAATAGACTGTCGAGTTTCAGATGAAAGTTCTCTTTTTCTGGCCATTTTGAGCGTTTAATTGACCCCACAAATGTGATGCTCCAGAAACTCAATCTGCTCAAAGGAAGGTCAGTTTTGTAGCTTCTGTAACGAGCTAAACTGTTTTCAGATGTGTGAACATGATTGCACAAGGGTTTTCTAATCATCAATTAGCCTTCTGAGCCAATGAGCAAACACATTGTACCATTAGAACACTGGAGTGATAGTTGCTGGAAATGGGCCTCTATACACCTATGTAGATATTGCACCAAAAACCAGACATTTGCAGCTAGAATAGTCATTTACCACATTAGCAATGTATAGAGTGTATTTCTTTAAAGTTAAGACTAGTTTAAAGTTATCTTCATTTAAAAGTACAGTGCTTTTCCTTCAAAAATAAGGACATTTCAATGTGACCCCAAACTTTTGAACGGTAGTGTATATGGGTTAAAAATATTTTTTGCAAACCAGTTATTATAGTCTGCAAATGATATGTTGTTGTTGAGTGTCGGTGCTGTCTAGAGCTCGGCAGAGTAACCGTGTCATACTCTTCCATATCAGTAGGTGGCAGCCGGTAGCTAATTGCTTTGTAGATGTGGGAAACAGCGGGAGGCAGGGTGCAGGTAAAAAGGTGTCTTATGCTTAAACCAAAAATTAAAAAAAGGTGAGTGCCCCTAAGAAAAGGCATTGAAGCTTAGAGAAGGCTATGCAGAACAAAACTAAAACTGAACTGGCTACAAAGTCAACAAAAACAGAATGCTGGACGACAGCAAAGACTGACTGTGGAGCAAAGACAATGTACATCCGAACATGACATGACAATCAACAATGTCCCCACAAAGAAGTATAAAAACAACTGAAATATTCTTGACTGCTAAAACAAAGTAGGTGTGGGAAATATCGCTCAAAGGAAGACAGGAAACTGCTACGGGAAAATACCAAAAATAAGAGAAAAAGCAGTAAAACACTACACACAGGAAAACAGCAAAGAAGTCCAAATAAGTCAGGGTGTGATGTGACAGGTGGTGACAGTACACCTACTTCGAGACAAGAGCTATAGTGATGCATGCTTGGTTATGGTTTAAAGTCATATCCAACAATTGTGACAACGACTTTTTACTGTCAACTGAGTTTCGTTTTTTAATGATTTCTGCTGGTGGTGTGCCTCCACATTTTTTCAACGCAAAAAATGTGCCTTGGCTCAAAAAGGTTGAAAAACACTGCTATAGGGAACTTAACCCAACAAGCCTGCACAGAGGTCAGGCGAATCAACCACTGAACGATGGGTAAATTACAGTCAACTCTTTTATTAACTCAAACCACAGTCCGGTAAAAGATTGTTCCTCATTCAAATTATTGCCATTGTTATTTCCCCACAGTACCGTACCATACCAACTTTAACCTGCTCGGTGGAATTGTGGTTAGAGTGGCCGCCCTGAGATCGGTAGGGCGTGAGTTCAAACCCCGGCCGAGTCATACCAAAGACTATACAAATGGGACCCGTTATCTCCCTGCTTGGCACTCAGCATCGAGGGTTGGAATTGGGGGTTGAATCACCAAAATGATTCCCGAGCGCGGCCACAGCTGCTGCTCCCTGCTCCCCTCACCTCCCAGGGGGTGGAACAAGGGGATGGGTCAAATGCAGAGGTTAGTTTCACCACACCTAGTGTGTGTGTGACTATGGTACTTTAACTTTTTAACTTTAACTTTAAAAATGGCCACAGTTGAAATACAAAGGGCGGTACTCCAAACAAGCAAACACACAAAAAGCAGAGAACTACAGGCAAAGGACAGACTAAAATATATAATTTAAAACAGAGGTAAAACATATGTACATATATATATATAACCTCGACTATATATATATATATATATATATATATATATATATATATATATATATATATATATATATATAGTCGAGGTTACTGTGGTTTATCCGTTATATAGTGCAATAAATGTGTATATAAATATATATCTATCTATCTATCTATATATATATATATATATATATATATATATATATATATATATATATATATATATATATATATATATATATATATATATATATATATATATATATATATATATATATACATACGTTAGGTCAGGAAAAAACACAGAGGCTATTTTATCCCTACAAGCCTGTTTTGCAGGTTTCCCTGCTCTTCAGGGGATTTTATATCCCCTGAAGAGCAGGGAAACCTGCGAAACAGGCTTGTACACTACAAATAAAATTCCCCGAGGCCTGCAAAACAGGCTTGCAGGGATGAAATAGCCTCTGTGTTTTTTCCTGACCTAACATATATACATATATATTTATACACACATTTTTACACACATGTACACAAAAAAAGGCCGATAAAAATTATCTTAAGAGCAATTTGTTAGCTATAAGGCAGTTAAAAAGCAAAGCAAAAAAAAAACAAAAAACAGTTTTAAACAGTTCAAAGTCTAATACTGGGTTAAAAGCCAGTAAGTAAAAATTAGTTTTAGGAAGCGTCTTAAAAGTAGACAAAGAAGAGTATGTACTAATTTATGGATTTGTCCGGGTTCACCATCTTCACAGGCCGCCAATAAACGTAGCCTTGTTAAATTAGACCAATGAAATAGCCAGACGGGTTATGATAGATCAAATAAATTGTTCACATTAAATCAAACACACTCACACAATCATTCAGTCAACCATTTGGCGCATTATGGACTCACCCTCGTCATGGGAAAAAGACAAAATGCACAAAACGCAGCCCAAAAGCCGAAGATTATCGACCCCGCGATCAAAAACAGCCGTTGCAGGAAACTTAAATCCACCACCACTCACGGGACCCAAAAGGCCGGACCGTCGTGTGCAGAAGAAGACGACTTCGGCGGTTTCATCGCAATGGAGGAGGAAGGAAAAAGTCGGTGCTTAATGACATCACCGTTAAGCTACTGTATGCTGTGTTATAGGCGCTGTCTTCTGTTAGATTTGTGAATAAACAAAAGCGCTTGTGTAAATATTTCCATCCATTTTCTACCGCTTGTCCCATGTTTCATAAATTAGTCCAGTAAAGCGACAATACTACATCGCTAACACGTCATTACATCTGCCAGTCAACTGTTATTTTATTTACCACTTCATTAGGTATGGGAATTGATAAGATTTTTCCAGTTTTCACTTTCGATTCTGCTTAACGGTTCAATTCTTTATCGATTCTTATTTGGAAAAAAGAGCAAAAAGGTGGATTAGCATCAATTTTGTTTAGTTTAAAGGTAACGTGACCTTACAAAGCCTAAGAGGCACATAAGTGGGAATAAATATGAGAAATAAATATTCTTCTGTAGAATTCAACAAAATAAATCATATGTGGGAGTACACACAAATTTTAAATTTTGTAACATGTAAAGTTACATGCAAAGTGAGTTATGTCAAGCCTTTATTGGTTTTAATTTCGATGATTATGGCTTAATGTTTATGAAAACCTTGAATTGAAAATCTCAGAAAATTAAAAAATGTAAAAAAACTGCAAGCCATGAGAAGTCTGCTTACAATTGAGCCTATGGGAGTGGCTCTATTCGGCCTATAAAGCGCTTAAAAAACATCCAAAACACAAATAGATGATTCATATGGCCTCATCCTGATGCATGAAACGTGACGAATTGGGGGATGCATTATCCACTCTAGCCGCCAGATGGCAGTAGTGTTGAATATCTTAAAATTTATTTTGTGGTAATTCCAACGTTGACCTTCTTGGGTGGATCTCACGTGGATGGAGCCATATAAATCCCTTCCCTACTGTATGTGTAATATAGTAACAGTCACATTCATAATAACCTAATATTTACGTATTTTGCGCATTATTTTGACAGACACATGGCAATGTTCACTATTGCCTTTTATTACAACACTGACTACAACTCATGCAGACATCATGAGAGCCAACAAACATAATAAAACATCACTTACTGTACAATGTCTGCTGTCACCGGGATGCCGACTGTTAGGATGCTGATATATTCCCGTTTACATGAAAAATGACTCATAATCCTTGCGAAGGAAAAAACTAAAGCTGGGTGCAAACCAGCTTTTCTCGCGCGTCTTTCTCGCCAACTCCTGGTCTAAATTGGCTGTCAAAGTTGACCAACTTCTTAGTTTACGTCCACAACATCTTACTGCCAAGGTGAGAGGCATTATTAATGATCGAGAATAAACTTTCACGACCTCCGAGGCAAGAACGCAGCTCACCAGCTGATGATGTCAATACAGCGGCATAATGAATGAATGCATAATGAATGAATGCATAATGAATGAATGCCTCTAATCAATGCGCCACTACATGTAGGTCCTTAAGGTTAGCGCTTGTACTAACAATACCGCTAATACTCGGTTAATATTCAGGTCATGCTATGTAAATGGCGTACTGTTAGCGCTTTTTTGATGGTTATTTATTAGGTTTGACATCATGGCTCCCACTGGCTCTATTGTAAGCAGACTTGTATATACGTTTATTTATGAGTTAAAATGCATTAAAAAAAAAAGACATATGTGTTTTTGTCCCTCATAAGGATTGTGAATTATTGGGAAAATTCCCAAAATGGGGAGTGAGTGGACAGTCCTATATGACAATCACCATCATGTTGAATTGACCAGAAAAAAAGTATTTACAAGAGAAGCAATTCCATCCATCTATCCATTTTCTACCGTTTGTCCCTTTTGGGGTCGCCGAGGGCTGGAGCCTATCCCAGCTGCACTCGGGTGGAAGGCGGGGTATACCCAGTTCTTGGTTTCTTATGTGGGTTTATTGTTAGGCAGTTTCATTAACGTCCTCCCAGCGCGGTAACAACACACAACAACAGCAGTCACGTTTAGTCTACCGTAAAGCAGTTTGTCTGCCGTAAACAGCAATGTTGTGACACTCTTAAACAGGACAATACTGCCATCTACTGGATAGCCTCCAGAACACTGAAATTCAAGTATTTATTTTATTTATATGTATAATAAAATAAATAAATAAATAAATATATATATATATATATATATATATATATATATATATATATATATATATATATATATATATATATGAAATACTTGAGTTGGTGAATTCTAGCTTAAATACGTTCCCCTCTTAACCACACCCCAACCCCGCCCCCCGTCCCACCCCCACCCACGCCCCCCACCCCCCACCTCCCGGTATCAGAGGTCTCAAGGTTGGCAAGTATGTACTATACCAACTTTAAAGGCCTACTGAAAGCCACTACTACCAACCACGCAGTCTGATAGTTTATATATCAATGATGAAATCTTAACATTGCAACACATGCCAATACGGCCGGGTTAACTTATAAAGTGCAATTTTAAAATTCCCGCCACACTTCCGGTTGAAAAACTCCTTTGGATATGATTTATGCGCGTGACGTCACAAAAGCAACGGAAGTGGTTGGACCCCATCGGACCCGATAGAAAAGCCTCTTGTTTTCTTTGACAACATTCCACAGTATTCTGGACATCTGTGTTGGTGAATCTTTTGCAATTTGTTTAATGAACAATGGAGGCTGCAAAGAAGAACGTTGTAGGTGGGATCGATCGGTGTCTTAGCGGCTAAGTACAATACTGTAATATCTGTGATATTTGCATTAGTGTACTGTGTCTTTAAGGGTTTGGGGAACGCGCATGCGCGAGTGAGTTGGCGGAGAACTTGAGTGTGTGTGATCGTGACTTTTGGCTAACAGCAGCTCGTGTATGTGTGTGCGTTACTTTTTGAACTACAACCAGTTACCGCTTGTTAATAAAGCGATTGAGCAATTTGTTTAATGGACAATGGAGACTGCAAATAAGAAAGTTGGAGCCGGTGGAGCAGCGGACTACACCAACACCAGGAGGTTGTGTTGTGTTTTGAGCAGGATAACAGACGCACTACGGTGAGTCTAACTTTGGATTCCAAACATTTGATCGCTTGCCCGTACGTGCGTGTCGATATGTGCATGTGACGTACGTAACTTTGGGGAAATATATGTTTCTTGCCGACTCTGATGGCCGCCGCCGCATCTAAGTTAGCTACGCAGCTAGGTTAGCTTCTGTTCTTTTAGCTTCGCCAAGCGGAATATTATTAATCGTGTATTTACATGTTCATGGTTTAATAGTATTATTGATCTTCTGTCTATCCATCCAGTCAGGGTTTTTTTTAATTTAGTTTCTATCTGCATTTGAGACTGCTATGCTATCGCGTTGGCTACGCAGCTAGGCTAGCTTCTGTTTTTTTAGCTTCGCCAAGCGGAATATTATTAATCGTGTATTTACATGTTCATGGTTTAATAGTATTATTGATCTTCTGTCTATCCATCCAGTCAGGGTTTTTTTTAATTTAGTTTCTATCTGCATTTGAGACTGCTATGCTATCGCGTTGGCTACGCAGCTAGGTTAGCTTCTATTTTTTTTAGCTTCGCAAAGCTGAATTATTAATAGTGTATTTACATGTTCAGTCACTGTGAATGTCCATTTCGCGTTCTCGACTCTCATTTTCAAGAGGATATAGTATCTGAGATGGTTTAAAATACAAATCCGTGATCCACAATAGAAAAAGGAGAGAGTGTGGAATCCAATGAGCCAGCGTGTACCTAAGTTACGGTCAGAGCGAAAAAAGATACGTCCATCACTGCCTCTCAAGTCCTTCACTGTAACGTTCCTCATCTACGAATCTTTCATCCTCGCTCAAATTAATGGGGTAATCGTCACTTTCTCGGTCCGAATCTCTCTCGCTCCATTGTAAACAACGGGGAATTGTGAGCAGCACTACCGCTTGTGACGTCACGCTACTTCCAGTACAGGCAAGGCTTTTTTTTTTATCAGCGAGCAAAAGTTGCGAACTTTATCGTCAATTTTCTCTACTAAATCCTTTCAGCAAAAATATGGCAATATCGCGAAATGATCAAGTATGACACATAGAATGGATCTGCTTTTCCCGTTTCAATAAAAACATTTAATTTCAGTAGGCCTTTAAAAACAACCACAGTTGAAAAACAAAGGGCTGTGCACCACAAAGAAATACAGGCAAAGGACAGACAAAAACAATTCAATTGACGTATTTCTGTAAACACAGGCAGTGTGACGAAGGAACACAGCTAAAATGCATATTGCTAATTACCGATTCAATAATGTTTTGTCAACAACTCATCCAAAGTGTTTTTATTGATTTGTCTTTGTTTTACTATTTGTGCGCATGTATTTGACCCACCGGTTTAAAATTAGATTGTATGTAGTTGTTGTTATTATTATTCTTGTTAGATGTAATTTGGGGCCTATATGTATGTATCTATAAATAATTGTTCACTCATTTACACATATTTTATTTTTATGTTTGCAGGTTTTATTATTTTATTTGCTTTTCAGCTGGCAAGGAGATGTGACTATCTATTTATTGCATACATCATAAAATAGGTTATGGAACACTTAAGTTTAAAGCAAAAGATGGAAAAGCAATCCAGCCACTTACTTTAAATAAAAACTATGCAACGCCAGTGCTTGGCAGGAACAGGGGTGATTAAGTAAGGGTGTTGTTTTTGTACACAAATGCACCTTGAAAGCACATTATTTATGTAAAACAGTGACGGGACATAAATTGGATACATTTGCAAGGCGACGAACAGAACAGCGTACAGAGGAAAATGTGTTTTGTTTTAAATTGCAAACCTTAAAAGGGAACTGCACTTTTTTGGAATTTTGTTCACAATAATTATGAGAGAAAAGACGACGGATAATTCTTTTTTTTAAGCATTCTAACTAAATAAACGCCGATAAAAGCCTGCTTATAATGGAGTCAATGGGAGGTCCACTATTCTACCCATATATCCCTTTAAAAAAACATCTACAAAGCGCAGACCAGAGGTGGTAACGTGCTACATTTACTCCGTTACATCTACTTGAGTAACTTTTGGGATGAATTGTACTTCTAAGAGTAGTTTTAATGCAACATTCTTTTACTTGAGTATATTTATAGAGAAGAAACGCTACTTTTACTCCGCTCCATTTATCTACATTCAGCTCGCTACTCGCTACTGATTTTTATCGATCTGTTAATGCACGCTTTGTTTGTTTTGGTTTGTCAGACAGACCTTCAAAGTAGGATCTATCGCATGCCTGCGTTTCACCAATCAAATACAGTCACTGGTGACGTTTGACTCCGTTTCACCAATCAAACAGAGCCAGGCGGTCACATGATTAACAAGCTTAAGCTTACATGAACTCAACGTCAAATTTGAGGAAGCACATCGCGGTAAGTAACCTTAGTAGATATTTTGGCTGTCACCGTAGGCTGATGTTAGCTTCCCTGCTATGAATCACTGTCAAATGTACATCGTGTGAGGACATTTATTAACGTACTGCAGCCTCATAGACACACACACACACACACACACACACACACACACACACACACACACACACACACACACACACACACACACACACACACACACACACACACACACACACACACACACACACACACACACACACACACACACGCACTGTCGCACACAAACACGCACACATGCATAGAAACACCAATCAGTGTGTTCTCAGGTGCAGCCCACACCTATCAGTTTATGGTTTGCGTAAAGGCTAACTTGTTATTTTCCTTTGTAATCTCTGCCTACTGAGCCTATGGTGCTGTTAAGTTATTGTGGCTCAATTTGCCTTAATTTTTTTGATGTTAATGTATTATTATTTAATATATATTATTGTTTGCTCTTGAACGCATCATAATTATCCCCTCAACTCCCCCCAAAATGGATTAACTCGCTGGAATAAAAAAGACAATATAACATACATCCATAAACGCGGATGCATATGAAAAAGTGCAATATATTTATCTGTACAGTAATCTATTTATTTATTTATATCTGCACCTTATTGCTTTTTTATCCTACACTACCATGAGCTAATGCAACGAAATTCCGTTCTTATCTGTACTGTAAAGTTCAAATTTGAATGACAATAAAAAGGAAGTCTAAGTCTAAGTTTTAGTTGCTTAAGAGATATTCCTGGCTCTGAATTTGCTCATTGCTATTTTTATGTTTTTGTGCATTATTTGTTGCCGTCATCATTAAACAAAGAGGTTACTCAGTACTTGAGTAGTTTTTTCACAACATACTTTTTACTTTTACTCAAGTAAATATTTGGGTGACTACTCCTTACTTTTACTAAAATAAATCTCTAAAGTAACAGTACTCTTACTTGAGTACAATTTCTGGCTACTCTACCCACCTCTAGCGCAGACAATACTCCATTTACATTTCGTGACTTGAATATTAATCAAGTATTGGTGATATTGTTATTATAAGCGCTAACGCAGACCAACTATTTATTATCACTAGCTTGTGTGCCCATGTTAGCATCATCGACTGGTGAGCTGCTTTCTTGAGTCAGAGTCCGTCAAAGTTTAGTCTAGATCATAAATAATGCCTCGCAACTTGATAGTACAAACCCCGTTTCCATATGAGTTGGGAAATTGTGTTAGATGTAAATATAAACGGAATACAATGATTTGCAAATCATTTTCAACCCGAATTCAGTTGAATATGCTACAAAAACATATTTGATGTTCAAACTGATAAACATTTTTTTTTTGCAAATAATCATTAACTGTAGAATTTGATGCCAGCAACACGTGACAAAGAAGTTGGGAAAGGTGGCAATAAATACTGATACAGTTGAGGAATGCTCATCAAACTCTTATTTGGAACATCCCACAGGTGAACAGGCAAATTGGGAACAGGTGGGTGCCATGATTGGGTATAAAAGTAGATTCCATGAAATGCTCAGTCATTCACAAACAAGGATGGGGTGAGGGTCACCACTTTGTCAACACATGCGTGAGCAAATTGTTGAACAGTTTAAGAAAAACCTTTCTCAACCAGCTATTGCAAGGAATTTAGGGATTTCACCATCTACGGTCCGTAATATCATCAACGGGTTCAGAGAATCTGGAGAAATCACTGCACGTAAGCAGCTAACCCCGTGACCTTCGATCCCTCAGGCTGTACTGCATCAACAAGCGACATCAGTGTGTAAAGGATATCACCACATGGGCTCAGGAACACTTCAGAAACCCACTGTCAGTAACTACAGTTGGTCGCTACATCTGTAAGTGCAAGTTAAAACTCTCCTATGCAAGGCGAAAACCGTTTATCAACAACACCCATAAATGCCGTCGGCTTCGCTGGGCATGAGCTCATTTAAGATGGACTGATACAAAGTGGAAAAGTGTTCTGTGGTCTGACGAGTCCACATTTCAAATTGTTTTTGGAAACCGTGGACGTCGTGTCCTCCGGACCAAAGAGGAAAAGAACCATCTGGATTGTTATAGGCGCAAAGTTGAAAAGCCAGCATCTGTGATGGTATGGGGGTGTATTAGTGCCCAAGACATGGGTAACTTACACATCTGTGAAGGCACCATTAATGCTGAAAGGTATATACAAGTTTTGGAGCAACATATGTTGCCATCCAAGCAACGTTACCATGGACGCCCCTGCTTATTTCAGCAAGACAATTCCAAGTGTCATGCCCTTTCCCAACTACTTTGGCACGTGTTGCAGCCATGAAATTCCAAGTTAATTATTAATTGCAAAAAAAAAAATAAAGTTTATGAGTTTGAACATCAAATATCTTGTCTTTGTAGTGCATTCAACTGAATATGGGTTGAAAAGGATTTGCAAATCATTGTATTCCGTTTATATTTACATCTAACACAATTTCCCAACTCCTATGGAAACGGGGTTTGTAGAAAGATGAGGACATGATCCGAGGAGTTGGTCAACTTTGGCATCCAGTAGCTGGGTCGCATATGACGTCACGTCCGTTTTTCTTTTTTGGGGCTTAATTAACACGATGGTCAACCAGCTTAAGCGTAGCATTAAAAACAAATGTGAGTGAGTGTAGAGTTTGAGCAGAAAATGCCGTATTAGTGATGTGTTCTTGGGTGTTACAGTCCTTCACACAGAAAGATAGGAAAGAGCTTTCACAGAGTCCCGAAAGAAGTGGTTCATCAAGGTAATAAAGTCCGGGAAAAAACAAAAGTGCGTCAAAGGAAATAGCTCTTATAAATATCACTTTCATCATCTGGTGGCATACAATCGGACCGCTTGTGTCTGCAGCAATCACTGTGTAAACTGCCTGTTTGAACATTTGATTTGTTTTGAGAAACTTTCTGTGATGCATTCAAATGCATTCTTCACTACATTAGTCATGTCTGAGAGCAGAACTAAACGTAAAAAAAAGGACAATTAGTTTGTGTTCTTTTGTGGTTGCTATGCCTAAATATAACTACGAAGACCTGCTTGTGCAAATAAACTAATGTCATGTTAAGTCCTAGTAATACATATTGTGGTTGTTAGTCAAATCCACTGTATTTTCTTTGTCGATTTTCATAACAGCAACTTAAAGCTTTGTTGTTATTGTTGTGCAAGGAAGCCCTAATAAACTAGATTAATAAATATCTCGTAAGCTCAACAGCATATACTGAATCTTGATAACGCTAGCAAACATTGCTGAACAACAGGGACATATATAGCTAAATAATAAGACAAAATATGAACTTCCCACCATAAAAAAATATTTGCAGCAGGAAATCAACTGCAAACAAACGTATCCTTTTTTCTCATTAGCGTCACGATCACAGCACTTCGACACTTGTTATGTCAGTCAAATACGGTACTTAGCGATGCACGAATAAATCCAAAATTGTCTCACGGATGAATGCTTAATTTGTCGACCCCTATAGATCTACAGACATGATGTTCCTCCAATATTTTCTTCTTTAAATACCATAAGTGTCAAATGAAGTGAGGTGGTAGTGAGCAGTAATGTCTTGGTGATGATAATTGGTTTAATGGTTTGAATAAAAAAATAATGGTAACACTTTAGTATGGGGAACATTTTCACCATTAATTAGTTGCTTATTAAAGTAACAGAGACTTAATTTAGAGTTATTTGGACACTAGGGGAACATATAAGGGTTAGGGTTAGGGTTACTAATAAGCAATAATTCTGAGGTTTTTGAGGGAAGACTCTTAGTTAATGGCTTACTGGTTGTATAATAAGGTCATGCAGAATAAGGCATTAATAAGTACTTAATAAAGGCAAGAATGCCTTTATTAATTATAAATTGGAGAAATTTACTGTATACTGGGATAACAAAGTCAATTATGTCACGCCCCATAAGCCTGACTTTAATTTTTCGAATTAGCGATTGTACTGTTTAAAAAAAATAAAAATAAAAAGATTATATATTATATATTATATATATATTTATATATATTTATATATATGTTTATATTATTTTATTTTATTTCTGACTATTATTAATAATGTATTATTATATATTTTTTCTTTATTTAATTGATGTATTTGCAAATATTACTTTGTTTTTCTGCTGTTTCTTTCTTTTTTTGGGACAAAAAATATTTTGACATTTAGGGCAGACAACAGATGTGTGAAGTATGTGAATATGATGTTGTGGATGGGAATGTCTGATGCTGGATCTCAATAAAAATAAAATGAAAACAAACAAAATAAATAAGTACTTAATAATGACTAATTAAGAGCCAATATGTTAGTCATTTGCATGTTAATAAGCAACTAATGTGTTCCCCATACTAAAGTGTTACCAACATATTTCTTAAGAGTTTATAAATCCACTCTATTCCATTTTAAATATTATTTTTATGATCGCTTATAAATTTGCCTCTAAACGTATCAAAATACGCTCAAGGCGTCAATATCGGCATCGTATTAGATGTGAAAAACTTTTTTCACATCATGACAATTCTAATTAGTGGTATACCCTAATTAGAATCATCATGTCTCTGGATCTTTTTCTGATGACTGCAATTCATGTCTGCTTGTGATACAAACAACATTTACATTATTGAGGGATGACTGTCAAGGTCTATGTAAATACATAGTAAATTAAGACTTTTTGAGGATAAAAATCGGCGTGTTTCGAGTTTTGACTCATTTGTAGTCACAACTTTAATATGGGTATGCGCGTACTTGCTATGACCACTTACAAGCCGTGGAAGAGCAACTCCTGTACATCCATGTGTCATCTTCACTATCTTTGACTTTCTGCAATGTGCTGGAGGCTTAAAAAGCAGCCAAGCACACTTTATCTTCAAACTGATATGAAAAACTCTGCAATGTCGGTGTGTTTGTATGGCTTATGACAGATTCTCTTTATTTGTGCCAATATGAGACCTTTCATATCCACTCTTCTAACCAGTGGGGACACTACAGCTGTCAGACCCTCCAAGGTCAGACGTGTACCATCCATAACATCTCAGTGTCACACAGTAAGTTGGTTCTGGTAGTCCACCAGTGACTCGGTATAACTCCCTTTACACAGCCACATTTTTAGTCACTGTTGCGTATAAACAGCAGCGAGATCCAAGGGCAGTTAACTTAGGAGTTTTTCATACATCACATTAGACCAGGGCTGTCAAACATAAGGCCCTTTTTGATTGACAGCCAAATGAGCACATCAGCGATCTTGAAATATAAACTACCGTATTTTCCGGACTATAAGGCGCACTTAAAATCCTTTTCTTGTCTCAAAACTCGACTTATAACCCGGTGCGCCTAATGTACGGCATAATTTTGGTTGTGCTTACCGACCTCAAAGCTATTTTATTTGGTACATGGTGAAATGATAAGTGTGACCAGTAGCTGGCAGTCACACATAAGAGATACATGTAGACTGCAATATGATGGCAGTCACACATAAGAGGTACGTGTACACTGCAATATGACTCAAGTAAACAACAACAAAATGTTATACAAACCCCGTTTCCATATGAGTTGGGAAATTGTGTTAGATGTAAATATAAACGGA
This sequence comes from Entelurus aequoreus, assembly GCF_033978785.1. Classification (NCBI taxonomy): domain Eukaryota; kingdom Metazoa; phylum Chordata; class Actinopteri; order Syngnathiformes; family Syngnathidae; genus Entelurus; species Entelurus aequoreus. The sequence goes on along the minus strand of NC_084754.1, from coordinate 8,628,560 downwards.
ATACAATGATTTGCAAATCCTTTTCAAGCCATATTCAGTTGAATGCACTACAAAGACAACATATTTGATGTTCAAACTCAAACTTTATTTATTTTTTACAAATAATAATTAACTTAGAATTTCATGGCTGCAACACGTGCCAAAGTAGTTGGGAAAGGGCATGTTCACCACTGTGTTACATGGCCTTTCCTTTTAGCAACACTCAGTGAATGTTTGGGAACTGAGGAGACACATTTTTGAAGCTTCTCAGGTGGAATTCTTTCCCATTCTTGCTTGATGTACAGCTTAAGTCTCTGTTGTGGTATTTTAGGCTTCGTAATGCGCCACACATTTTCAATGGGAGACAGGTCTGGCTTGGCATTGTCTTGCTGAAATAAGCAGGGGCGTCCATGGTAACGTTGCTTGGATGGCAACATATGTTGCTCCAAAACCTGTATGTACCTTTCAGCATTAATGGCGCCTTCACAGATGTGTAAGTTACCCATGCCTTGGGCACTAATACACTCCCATACCATCACAGATGCTGGCTTTTCAACTTTGCGCCTATAACAATCCGGATGGTTCTTTTCCTCTTTGGTCCGGAGGACACGACGTCCACGGTTTCCAAAAACAATTTGAAATGTGGACTCGTCAGACCACAGAACACTTTTCCACTTTGTATCAGACCATCTTAGATGAGCTCGGGCCCAGCGAAGCCGACAAAGTTTCTGGGTGTTGTTGATAAACGGTTTTCGCCTTACATAGGAGAGTTTTAACTTGCACTTACAGATGTAGCGACCAACTGTTGTTACTGACAGTGGGTTTCTGAAGTGTTCCCTGAGGCCATGTGGTGATAGCCTTTACACGCTGATGTCGCTTGTTGATGCAGTACAGCCTGAGGGATCGAAGGTCACGGGCTTAGCTGCTTACGTGCAGTGATTTCTCCAGATTCTCTGAACCCTTTGATGATATTACGGAGCGTAGATGGTGAAATCCCTCAATTCCTTGCAATAGCTGGTTGAGAAAGGTTTTTCTGAAACTGTTCAACAATTTGCTCACGCATTTGTTGACAAAGTGGTGACCCTCGCCCCATCCTTGTTTGTGAATGACTGAGCATTTCATGGAATCTACTTTTATACCCAATCATGGCACCCACCTGTTCCCAATCTGCCTGATCACCTGGGGGATGTTCCAAATAAGTGTTTGATGAACATTCCTCAACTTTATCAGTATTTATTGCCACCTTTCCCAACTTCTTTGTCACGTGTTGCTGGCATCAAATTCTAAAGTTAATGATTATTTGCAAAAAAAAAATTGTTTTATCAGTTTGAACGTTAAATATGTTTTTTTAGCATATTCAACTGAATAGGGGTTGAAAATGATTTGCAAAACATTGTATTCCATTTATATTTACATCTAACACAATTTCCCAACTCATATGGAAACAGGGTTTGTATGTTCCATTGAAAATATAGATGTGCCCGAGAGCCAAATCAGGCCCGCGAACAGGTTTTATCCGGCCCGCGGGATGAGTTTGCTAAGTATAAAAATGAGCCGAAATTTTTGAATGAAAGAACCAGCTGTTCTAAATGTGTCCATTGGATGTCGCAATAGCAATTATTTGTATCTTTGTAGATGATTGATTGATTGACTGATTGAAACTTGTATTAGTAGATTGCACAGTACAGTACATATTCCATACAATTGACCACTAAATGGTAACACCCGAATACGTTTTTCAACTTGTTTAAGTCGGGGTCTACGTAAATCAGGGGTGTCCAAAGTGCGGCCGGGGGGCCATTTGCGGCCCGCAGCTAATTGTTTACCGGCCCGCGACACATTCTGGAAATGCTATTGCAAAAATAAAAAAAAAAACATTACAAAAAGTGGAATGAGTTGCAATGTTGACACAAAGCTGCCATGCAGGCTGTTTATTTTTCTTTTTTCTATCTTTATTTTTCTTTTTTTTGCCATTGCTCCAAAAAAAAAAAAAATCAATGTTATAATGAATTATTGACCTATTCAAGGCTCCTTTCTTTGACAAAAGAGCATACACAAACAAACAAAATAATAGTTGAAATGTAAAATCGACAGATATATCTGAAGTTGATCTCGTAACTTAAGTGTTGAAAGTAAAAAAAAACGAATACAAATGTATCACTTTATGAGTGGGGCACCTTGTGGATCTCCAATATATTTAATGGGATTTTATTGATCTTTTCACAGTGATTACTCAAAAATAATAATGAATTAAAATCAATGGTGTCCTGCATTATTGATCTTTTTAAGGCTCTAATTACTTCATCAAACATTGCTTTCGGAATGTTTTGGGCAGTGGGGGAAATACTGCACATTTCTGTTGTATTATAAAACACAAAGTTGTCTTTGACAGAAAAGGCATACAACCTTTTTGTTTTTCTTAACTTTACACTCAACCTGAAGTTGATATACTGTAGAGATTTACTGTATGCGTTAAATAAAAAAATACAATAATAATTTCACTTGTTTTTAACATTTTAATGACTTAGACCCTTTATGGTCCCCGAGAGCCCTGAAGGTTAAAAAAAACAAAAAACAAATCCATATATTTTGTTACGGTTTGAAAATGAAAAATATCAAAATGGCCCCCGCATGCTTTAATTTTTCCGTGTGTGGCCCTCAGTGGAAAAAGTTTGGGCACCTCTGACATAAATCAATTAATGATGTGGGCTCTGTACCGAGGATGTCGTTGTGGCTTGTGCAGCCCTTTGAGACACTTGTGATTTAGGGCTATACAAATAAACATTCATTGATTGATTGACATATGTACACAATAAACCACATGATGTTAGTACACCAGTCGTGGAAAATGATCAAACTACATAAATAGCATCCTGTAACTTGATTTTGATATATTTTTTTTTATCTTAATAGATTGAAAATTAACACCAATGAGTTGACTGATGAACAAGTATCGCATAATGTATTCAGAAAGTATAAATAACGACAAGTAAAGATAGAATACTATTAACTGCAACATGTGAGTGTAAAAAAAACCCAACAACATTATGACTTGTACATTTTCAGAATGTGCTTGTTCTATTTTTACACAAAGAAAACAATCTGAAGTTGTCTTTATTTTTACGTTATCGTGCTGTGATTTTTCTCCATGTGGCCCCCGATCTAAAATGAGTTTGACACCCCTGTATTAGACGCTAATGCACACGTGTCGTTATTTGATTGTACAAAGTAACAGCTGCTGTATAATTGTGGACACTGTTGCATTGGCCTTGTCTTGGTATATAAAGAATCTTTGTGTCTCTCCTGAGTTCCACTCTTACCTACCCCACTGCTGCCCAAAGCTACCTACGAGCTTTTAAAACTGACATCCGAGGTCCCACTTTTCTTTTAAGTCCAATAATATTTTTGTTTAGCTTGAGAAATGGGAGCAGACAGAGAGTTAGTGAATGACGTAAAAAAAACGTAGCTCGGTTCCTTTTAGTCTTCTAATGCAACGTTGTGAAAAACATTGTCAGCATCTTTCAAAAGTGCTGTGACAATTGAACCTAGACCAGGAGTAGGCGACCCAAAACGTTGAAAGAGCCATATTGGACCAAAAATACAAAAAAACCAAATCTGTCTGGAGCCGCAAAAAATGAAAAGACGTATATCCAGTAAGTGATATAATGAAGGCAACACGGAAGTAAGCCCGTTTCTATATTAGCTATAATAGCCTACTATCAAAATGACTACCGTATTTTTCGGACTATAAGTCGCAGTTTTTTTTCATAGTTTGGCCGGGGGTGCGACTTATACTCAGGAGCGACTTATGTGTGGAATTATTAACACATTACCGTAAAATATCAAATAATATTATTTAGCTCATTCACGTAAGAGACTAGACGTATAAGATTTCATGGGATTTAGCGATTAGGAGTGACAGATTGTTTGGTAAACGTATAGCATGTTCTATATGTTATAGTTATTTGAATGACTCTTACCATAATATGTTACGCTAACATACCAGGCACGTTCTCAGTTGGTTATTTATGAGTCATATAACGTACACTTATTCAGCCTGTTGTTCACTATTCTTTATTTATTTTAAATTGCCTTTCAAATGTCTATTCTTGGTGTTGGGTTTTATCAAATAAATTTCCCCAAAAAATGCGACTTATACTCCAGTGCGACTTATATATGTTTTTTTCCTTCTTTGTTATGCATTTTCGGCTGGTGCGACTTATACTCCGGAGCGACTCATACACCGAAAAATACGGTATGTGTCGAAGGCTGGGTTTTGTAGTTTTCGTCTGACCTTTGTGAAAGGATCACTAACCATATGCATTGCACTCTTCATTGACCATATCCTATTTATTCTTAACTACCGTATTTTTCGGAGTATAAGTCGCACCGGAGTATAAAGTCGCACCTGCCGAAAATGCATAATAAAGAAGGAAAAAAACATATATAAGTCACATTTTTTTGGGAAATGTATTTGATAAAAGCCAACACCAAGAATAGACATTTGAAAGGCAATTTAAAATAAATAAAGAATAGTGAACAACAGGCTGAATAAGTGTACGTTATATGAGGCATAAATAACCAACTGAGAACGTGCCTGGTATGTTAACGTAACATATTATGGTGAGAGTCATTCAAATAACTATAACATATAGAACATGCTATACGTTTACCAAACAATCTGTCACTCCTAATCGCTAAATCCCATGAAATCTTATACGTCTAGTCTCTTACGTGAATGAGCTAAATAATATTATTTGATATTTTACGGTAATGTGTTAATAATTTCACACATAAGTCGCTCCTGAGTATAAGTCGCACCCCCGGCCAAACTATGAAAAAAACTGCGACTTATAGTCCGAAAAATACGGTAATTACAAGACATTCTTTTCACAAAGAAATCATATAAACTTACCATGAAAAACAGGTTTTGAATCTACACACATAAGAAACTCTCATATCAAATTAAATTGAGACAGGAACTTATAACAATAACCATTTACTGTACATTTAACAGAAAATATAAACATCTTCAATTTATGTTTTTTTCACTTTCATTTCAAGAATCACCTTAGCATTGCACATTCCTTCTGTTCCCTGTGATCAAATTACAGTCTTAAGTGCTGCTTCTCACTGGAAACAGTGGAATTTTACCATTAAACATCAATTAGTTCAATGTAAACAGTTCCAAAGAGAAACTCCTACAGGAAAAAGAGACATAATTAAAGTAATCCCAAACTTTCCCAATGATACATGTAATTATCGGCCCCCTTCCTCACAGCCCCACAAGGTTGGCACCGGAGGGGCATGACATTTTAGGCTTATTTTCGGAGTCAACTTTTATCCCAAAATTTAAAAGCTACAAAACAACCCCAAGAGTGTATTCCGTAAATTCCCACGCACTCTTGGTAAATTGATGTAACTCTTGGCGCCGCACATTAGCGCTCGTCTCCAACTGATCTCGCATTTGTTTTCAGCACTGCCATTAAACTGCTGCGCTACGTCCAAAATGCAATGAAATGGGCCGACATATCCTCGGCGGAGAGATGACACAAATCCCTTCTGAACCAATTAAACGTGATTTAAATGAGCATTTTTGCTGTAATTACACGTTTATGATTGGGAACTGAAACCTACTAAAATCTGCTCTTTTCTAAGACTATCTGAAAGATGAACTGCACTTTTTTAGGGAATTTTGCCTATTGTTCATAATCATTATAAAACCCAATAAATAACCATTAAAATATGAAGCATTAGTGATATTGATATTAGAAGCGCTGACGCAGACAAACTATTTATAGCGGCGTCGTGATCACAAGTATGTGTGCCCATGTTGACATGATCGACTGTTTGCTCATCAAACTTTATTGTAAATTATAAATCATGCCTGTCACCTGGATAATAGAATGACTAAGACATATTCCGACAAGTTGCTACACTTAAACAGCCAATTTAGACACAGAAATGGCAAAATATGACACAAAGACGGTTGGTTCTACCCTCCGTTTATTTGCGAGGATTTTGAGACACTCTTCATCTAAATGGGAAAATATGAACATCCGAGCAGTCGGCATCCTAATGACAGCAGACGATGTACAGTAAGTGATGTTTTTTTTTAATGTTTGTGGGCTTTCATAAAGTCAATCAGTGATGGAGTTGGACAAAAAAAAAATCGAACATGGTGATGCATTTTTTAAATTAATGCCCTAAGTTTGCTTAAAATGATCAACAATAGTATTTTAAATATACACTACCGTTCAAAAGTTTGGGGTCACCCAAACAATTTTGTGGAATAGCCTTCATTTCTAAGAACAAGAATAGACTGTCGAGTTTCAGATGAAAGTTCTCTTTTTCTGGCCATTTTGAGCGTTTAATTGACCCCACAAATGTGATGCTCCAGAAACTCAAAATGCTCAAAGGAAGGTCAGTTTTGTAGCTTCTTTAACGAGCTAAACTGTTTTCAGATGTGTGAACATGATTGCACAAGGGTTTTTTAATCATCAATTAGCCTTCTGAGCCAATGAGCAAACACATTGTACCATTAGAACACTGGAGTGATAGTTGCTGGAAATGGGCCTCTATACACCTATGTAGATTTTGCACCAAAAACAAGACATTTGCAGCTAGAATAGTCATTTACCACATTAGCAATGTATAGAGTGTATGTCTTTAAAGTTAAGACTAGTTTAAAGTTATCTTCATTGAAAAGTACAGTGCTTTTCCTTCAAAAATAGGGACATTTCAATGTGACCCCAAACTTTTGAACGGTAGTGTACATATGTACTTACATCATGTATATACAACCCTAATGGAGGTGTTTAGATGTTTTTGTAGGGCTTTACAGGCAAAAAAGAGTGACTTCCGTAGGCTCCATTGTAAGCGGACTTTGGATCACATTTATTTAATATTTAGAATGCAAAAAAAAAATCCATCCGTCATACGATATTATGTATCTTTCTACATTTAAAACACTTCCTTGTGGTCTACATAACGTGTCATGGTGGTTCTTTGATCAAAATATTGCATTATGATTGGGAACTGAAACATACTAAAATCTGCTCTTTTCTAAGACTATCTAAAAGATGAACTGCACTTTTTTAGGGAATTTTGCCTATTGTTCATAATCATTATAAAACCCAATAAATAACCATTAAAAAATATTAAAGTTAAAATATGAAGCATTAGTGATATTGATATTAGAAGCGCTAACGCAGACAAACTATTTATAGCGGCGTCGTGATCACAAGTATGTGTGCCCATGTTGACATGATCGACTGTTTGCTCATCAAACTTTATTGTAAATTATAAATCATGCCTATCACCTGGATAATAGAATGACTAAGACGTATTCCGACAAGTTGCTACACTTAAACAGCCAATTTAGACACAGAAATGGCAAAAAAACGACACAAAGACGGTTGGTTCCACCCTCCTTTTATTCGCGAGGATTATGAGTCACTCTTCATCTAAATGGGAATATATGAACATCCCAGCAGTCGGCATCCTAATGACAGCAGACATTGTACAGTAAGTGATGTTTTTTTTTTATGTTTGTGGGCTTTCATAAAGTCAATCAGTGATGGAGTTGGACAAAAAAAAATCGAACATGGTGATGCATTTTTTAAATTTATGCCCTACGTATGCTTAAAATGATCAACAATAGTATTTTAAATATACATATGTACTTACATCATGTATATACAACCCTAATGGAGGTGTTTAGATGTTTTTGTAGGGCTTTACAGGCAAAAAAGAGTGACTTCCGTAGGCTCCATTGTAAGCGGACTTTGGATCACATTTATTTAATATTTAGAATGCAAAAAAAAAATCCATCCGTCATACGATATTATGTATCTTTCTACATTTAAAACACTTCCTTGTGGTCTACATAACGTGTCATGGTGGTTCTTTGATCAAAATATTGCATTATGATTGGGAACTGAAACATACTAAAATCTGCTCTTTTGTAAGACTATCTAAAAGATGAGCTGCGCTTTTTTAGGGAATTTTGCCTATCGTTCACAATCATTATCAAAGACATGACGACGGACGTATTTTTTTAAATATGCTTTATAACTTGTAAATAAAAGTAAATAAAAGTTCGATCACAGCCGGGCCAACGGCAGGTCCTCTATTCCGCCAATAAAACCCAATAAATAACCAATGAAAATGTGCCAACAATATGCGACTTGAATATTAAAGTATATTTAAGTTAAAATATTAAGTATTAGTGATATTGTTATTAGAAGCGCTGACGCAGACACACTATTCTTAGCGCCGTCGTGATCACAAGCGTGTGTGCCAATGTTGACATGATCGACTGATGAGCCGCTCCCTCGTTTCCTTGCTCGTCAAACTTCATTGTCGATCATAAATCATGCCTATTACGACAAGTTGGTACACTTAAACAGCCAATTTAGACACAGAAATGGCAAAAAAACGACACAAAGACGGTTGGTTCCACCCTCCTTTTATTCGCGAGGATTATGAGTCACTCTTCATGTAAATGGGAATATATGAACATCCCAGCAGTCGGCATCCTAATGACAGCAGACATTGTACAGTAAGTTATGTTTTCTTTTATGTTTGTGGGCTTTCATAAAGTCAATCAGTGATGGAGTTCGACAAAAAATCGAACATCGTGATGCATTTTTTAAATTAATGCCCCACGTATGCTTAAAGGCCTACTGAAAGCCACTACTACCGACCACGCAGTCTGATAGTTTATATATCAATGATGAAATCTTAACATTGCAACACATGCCAAAATGGCCAGGTTAACTTATAAAGTGCAATTTTAAATTTCCCGCGAAACTTCCGGTTGAAAACGTCTTTGTATGATGACGTATGCGCGTGACGTCACGGAGTGAAAGGAAGTATTGGCACACCATTGTGTCCCAATACAAACAGCTCTGTTTTCATCGCAAAATTCCACAGTATTCTGGACATCTGTGTTGGTGAATCTTTTGCAATTTGTTTAATGAACAATGAAGACTGCAAAGAAAAAAGCTGTAGGTGGGATCGGTGTATTAGCGGCGGACTACAGCAACACAACCAGGAGGACTTTGAGATGGATAGCAGACGCGCTACCGTGAGTACAGCTTTGGCTTCCAAACATTTGATCGCTTGCCCATACGTGCGTGGCGCTATGTGCATGTCACGTACGTAACTTTGGGGAAATATATGTTTCTTGCCGACTCTGATGGCGGCCGGGGTGTCGTCGAAAGCTACAACGCCCGCCGCCGCACCGCTGTCCTCCCCTTGACTTCCTCCGTCTCCGAGCCGCCGACCGCATCGGTGATCGGGTGAAGTCCTTCGTCGCGCCGTCGATCGCTGGAACGCAGGTGAGCACGGGTCGTGATGAGCAGATGAGGGCTGGCGTAGGTGCAGAGCTAATGTTTCTAGTATAGCTCTGTCGAGGTCCCGTAGCTAAGTTAGCTTCAATGGCGTTGTTAGCAACAGCATTGTTAAGCTTCACCAGGCTGGAAAGCATTAACCGTGTATTTACATGTCCATGGTTTAATAGTATTGTTGATTTTCTGTCTATCCTTCCAGTCAGGGGTTTATTTATTTTGTTTCAATGTGCATTTAAGCACGATGTTATCACGTTAGCTCCGTAGCTAAAGTGTTTCGCCGATGTATTGTCGTGGAGATAAAAGTCACTGTGAATGTCCATTTCGCGTTCTCGACTCTCATTTTCAAGAGGATATAGTATCTGAGGTGGTTTAAAATACCAATCCGTGATCCACAATAGAAAAAGGAGAAAGTGTGGAATCCAATGAGCCAGCAAGTTACGGTCAGAGCGAAAAAAGATACGTCCTGCACTGCACTCTAGTCCTTCACTCTCACGTTCGTCATCCACAAATCTTTCATCCTGGCTCAAATTAATGGGGTAATCGTCGCTTTCTCGGTTCGAATCGCTCTCGCTGCTGGTGTAAACAATGGGGAAATGTGAGGAGCCCTTCAACCTGCGACGTCACGCTACTTCCGGTACAGGCAAGGCTTTTTTTATCAGCGACCAAAAGTTGCGAACTTTATCGTCGATGTTCTCTACTAAATCCTTTCAGCAAAAATATGGCAATATCGCGAAATGATCAAGTATGACACATAGAATGGATCTGCTATCCCCGTTTAAATAAAAAAAATTCATTTCAGTAGGCCTTTAAAATTATCAAAATATGTAAATGTTAAATCGTATTTTAAATGTGCCCGTTACTACATTACATATGTACTTACATCATGTATATAAAACCATAATGGATGTTTTTGGATGTTTTTTTAAGGGCTTTACAGACAAAAAAAGAGTGACTTCCGTAGGCTCCATTGTAAGCGGACTTTGGATCGCATTTATTTAATATTTAGAATGCCAAAAAAAAATATCCATCTGTCATACGATATTATGTAATTTTCTTGTGGTCTACATACCACGCCATGGTGGTTCTTTGATCCAAATTTTGCATACATTATGTTTTACAGACCATCCTTATGTCACAGTCGGCATATGACCATACTTGCCAACCCTCCCGAATTTTCCGGGAGACTCCCGAATTTCAGTGCCTCTCCCGAAAATCTCCCGGGACAACCATTCTCCCGAATTTCTCCCGATTTCCAGCCAGACTAACAAGGCACGCCCCCTGTGAGGACAGCCTGTCGTCACGTCCGCTTCTCGTCCATATAAACAGCGTGCCGGCCCAGTCACGTCATAACATCTACTGCTTTTGGAGAGTGCACACACAACAAGAAGGAGACGAAGCAGAAGGACGAAGAAGAGACAGTCATGGCGACGACGAGTAAGAAGAAGAAGTACGCTTGCAAGTCATCAGAGAGGGTGTTGAGCATGGTTTGAAAGATATTGACAAAGAATAGAACGAGGATGGGCAATTCAACCCGAAACTCACTCCTTTCCTGCAAATTAAATTTTACAGATGCTGCCCATACCTATGCTCCTTCAAAGGCTGTGCTACTGGCTGCAAAGCATTGCACTTTCAAATTATATATATATATATATATATATATATATATATATATATATATATATATATATATATATATATATATATATATATATATATATATATATATATATATGCACATACACACATATATATATATATATATATATATATATATATATGCACATACACTACCGTTCAAAAGTTTGGGGTCACCCAAACAATTTTGTGGAATAGCCTTCATTTCTAAGAACAAGAATAGACTGTCGAGTTTCAGATGAAAGTTCTCTTTTTCTGGCTATTTTGAGCGTTTAATTGACCCCACAAATGTGATGCTCCAGAAACTCAATCTGCTCAAAGGAAGGTCAGTTTTGTAGCTTCTGTAACGAGCTAAACTGTTTTCAGATGTGTGAACATGATTGCACAAGGGTTTTCTAATCATCAATTAGCCTTCTGAGCCAATGAGCAAACACATTGTACCATTAGAACACTGGAGTGATAGTTGCTGGAAATGGGCCTCTATACACCTATGTAGATATTGCACCAAAAACCATACATTTGCAGCTAGAATATTCATTTACCACATTAGCAATGTATAGAATGTATTTCTTTAAAGTTAAGACTAGTTTAAAGTTATCTTCATTGAAAAGTACAGTGCTTTTCCTTCAAAAATAAGGACATATCAATGTGACCCCAAACTTCTGAACGGTAGTGTATATATATACATATATATATATATATATATATATATATATATATATATATATATATATATATATATATATATATATATATATATATATATATATATATATATATATATATATATATATATATATCTAAGAAATACTTGAATTTCAGTGAATTCTAGCTATAAATATACTCCTCCCCCTTAACCCCGCCCCCCTAGCTCATCTACGATGGACTGATACAAAGTGTAAAAGTGTGCTGTGGTCTGACGAGTCCACATTTCAAATTGTTTTTGGAAACTGTGGACGTTGTGTCCTCCGGAACAAAGAGGAAAAGAACCATCTGGACTGTTATAGGCGTAAAGTTGAAAAGCCAGCGTCTGCGATGGTATGGGGGTGTATTAGTGCCCAAGGCATGGGTAACTTACACATCTGTGAAGGCACCATTAAGGCTGAAAGGTAAATACAGGTTTTGGAGCAACATATGTTGCCATCCAAGCAACGTCTTTTTCATGAACGCCCCTGCTTATTTCAGCAAGACAATGCCAAGCCACATTCTGCATGTGTTGCAACAGCGTGGCTTCGTAGTAAAAGAGTGCAGGTACTAGACTGGCCTCCCTTTAGTCCTGACCTGTCTCCCATTGAAAGCATTATGAAGCCTAAAACCACAACAGAGACCCCTACTGTTGAACAACTTAAGCTGTACATCAAGCAAGAATGGGAAAAAATTCCACCTGAAAAGCTTCAAAAATTGGTCTCCTCAGTTCCCAAACGTTTATTGAGTGTTGTTAAAAGGAAAGGCCATGTAACACAGTGGTAAAAATGCCCCTGTGCCAACTTTTTTGCAATGTGTCGCTGCCATTAAATTCTAAGTTATTGATTATTTGCAAAAAAAATGCATTTCTCAGTTTGAACATTAAATATCTTGTCTTTGCAGTCTATTCAATTGAAAATAAGTTGAAAAGGATGTGCAAATCATTGTATTCTGTTTTTATCTACGAAATACACAACGTGCCAACTTCACTGGTTTTTGGGTTTTGCACATCGTTATTGCAGGAGGCTGCAATATATATCGCTACATGGATTTTAGGCCCTATTACCCATCCCTGGTGTGAAGCCTATCGCTAGTTGCAAGCAAGTAATACACTTAATTTTGCCTCACTTTACCCAAAACACAAATAACCTGTAATTATTTCACACAATTGTCAAAATTCATCCAATTGAGTGACTTCTGTAATTGTGTCCATCCTTCATAACAGACAAATACAAGTTTGCACAGAACTGATTGTACTCGCATTAATTTAAAACATTTCTACATAAAACACTATTAGAGCTTTACACATATACTGAAAAGTCATTATGTGTTATAATGTTGTTATGGCAAAAGTTAGCTTTGAAACAGTTGTTCAATTAAAAAATATTTAATGTTCTTGAATGTAAGCTTCTCCAGTCTCATGCTCTCAGTATATGTAATGGAATACATCTTTCTCCCTGCTTAATTGCCACCTTCTGTAATTTGGCAGTGAGTAAAATGCCACCCATAATGATAAAATTAGTGAAATTAGCATAGAAAGTATTTTATTACCCATCTCCCACTGGAATGGTAATCTGTCTGACTGGGACCAAGAAATGTCACGCCTGGCACATTGGCAGGTTGGAGAAAAGGGACGACTGCCGCAATTAACGCGTATCACAGGAGGGGTTCGGGTGACAGTCGTGCTGTGACAAAATGGGTTTGTCGGCTCATTGAATTGAAATGTTTTAAAATCAAGAGTTCGTGCTTTGACATTTGGTATCTTTGCGCACCTCCTTTCTCGATTTCTTTCTGACAAAAAAGGGCACCGAACTGTCATGTCAGCTGCAGACGAGGTGGTTTGTTCATTACTCGTTCAAAATGAACACACTAGGGGCCTGTTTTCTATAAACCCAAATACCACAGGCTAAACAGCGTGTGCAATCTTTAAAATTGCTTGGAGTGGCCGTGTTGCGTGTGATCTACTGACTGCGGGTGCAATTGGGAAACACTTTAGTATGGGGAACATATTGACCATTAATTAGTTTCTTATTAACATGCAAATTAGTAACATATTGGCTCTTAATTAGTCATTATTAAGTACTTATTAATGCCTTATTCTGCATGGCCTTATTAAACAACCAGTAAGCCATTAACTAAGAGTCTTAGTTAGTCTTAACCCTAACCCTCTAACCTTAATCCTAACCCCAACCCCAACCCTAACCCTAACCTATTGGGGCGGTATAGCTTGGTTGGTAGAGTGGCCGTGCCAGCAACTTGAGGGTTCCAGGTTCGATCCCCACTTCCGCCATCCTAGTCACTGCCGTTGTGTCCTTGGGCAAGACACTTTACCCACCTGCTCCCAGTGCCGCCCACACTGGTTTAAATGTAACTTAGATATTGGGTTTCACTATGTAAAAGCGCTTTGAGTCACTACAGAAAAGCGCTATATAAATATAATTCACTTCACTTCACTAATTCACTGTTAACAAGCAACTAATTAATGGTGAATATGTTCCCCATACCACCTGCAATTGAAAAGTGGTGCAGACCGTGTACTATACGGGGGCAGATGCATCAGCACGGAGACACTGGATCATTTACTGTCACGGCTCTGAGCGCGCCTCTGTGCACGCCCCTTTGCGGCTGCTCTCAATCACAAATCAACACACCTGACGCTGATGAGACTCCACACTACTTAAAACAACGCGTCCTGCGTTCCAGTGCCAGAACGTAGCCCCCTGTATGGTACAGTAAGCCTACACGTCTCCAGCTCTCTTGCCTCTGTGCTCATCGTGTCTTGTGTCCTGTGTCGTCATCCCGCAGCCTCGAGTCATTCCCTGGTTTCGAGGTGTGTGTCTCGTCTCCCCGGATTCCCTCTGGACTTCCTGCTGCCTCCCTTGATCTCGACCTCTCGCCTGCCCCCGGACTACGACGCCTCGCTCCAGCCCCTGACCAACTTGCCGGTCCCTGGACCTCCGAGCCTGCCTTGCTCTTTCTGGACTTCCGCCTCTTCCTCAACACCTCCCGGTAACACTCAACATATAATCGCTTCACATAGTCACACCACACGTATTTGGATTACTTACACACGTCATTCTATTATATTAATAAATACGCCTTGGGCTAAAGGACGTCCCTGCCTCGGTGCCGTCTTCTTCTCCCCTGTACCGTTACATTTACTGCACATTCATGTTATTATGCTCCTACCTGTGGCTTTTGCCTTTGTTTTCAAACATGCACTTTTTATGAAGTGGGTTCCTTTGTAGATGCACTTTGGACTAGATGCAGTCCAAAGTGCATCTACAAAGGAACCCACTTTTTTCCACAACCTTTTTTTTCTTTTCATCGCCCAAAGTGCGTTTACGGGAGAGAGGCTGCTCCGAATGTGCTCGAGATGCAAAAATATGCATACTTCAAGAAATTAAGGTAGTAATATACATTCAATGTGACAAAACAAACAGCGATACAATTAATTCAATTTGTTTTAACCAGCCCTTTAACTTTAAAGGCCTACTGAAATGATTTTTTTTTTATTTAAACGGGGATAGCAGATCCATTCTATGTGTCATACTTGATCATTTCGCGATATTGCCATATTTTTGCTGAAAGGATTTAGTAGAGAACATCGACGATAAAGTTCGCGACTTTTGGTCGCTGATAAAAAAAAGCCTTGCCTGTACTGGAAGTAGCGTGACGTCACAGGTTGAAAGGCTCCTCACATTTCCCCATTGTTTACACCAGCAGCGAGAGTGATTCGGACCGAGAAAGCGACGATTACCCCATTAATTTGAGCCAGGATGAAAGATTCGTGGTTGAGGAACGTGAGAGTGAAGGACTAGAGTGCAGTGCAGGACGTATCTTTTTTCGCTCTGACCGTAACTTAGGTACAAGCTGGCTCATTGGATTCCACACTTTCTCCTTTTTCTATTGTGGATCACAGATTTGTATTTTAAACCACCTCGGATACTATATCCTCTTGAAAATGAGAGTCGAGAACGCGAAATGGACATTCACAGTGACTTTTATCTCCACGACAATAAATCGGCGAAGCACTTCAGCTACGGAGCTAACGTGATAGCATCGGGCTTAACTGCAGATAGAAACAAAAGAAATAAACCCCTGACTGGAAGGATAGACAGAAAATCAACAATACTATTAAACCATGGACCTGTAACTACACGGTTAATGCTTTCCAGGCTGGCGAAGCTTAACAATGCTGTTGCTAACGACGCCATTGAAGCTAACTTAGCTACGGGACCTCACAGAGCTATGCTAAAAACATTAGCTATCCACCTACGCCAGCCAGCCCTCATCTGCTCATCAACACCCGTGCTCACCTGCGTTCCAGCGATCGACGGAGCGACGAAGGACTTCACCCGATCATCGATGCGGTAGGCGGCTAGCGTCGGATAGCGCGTCTGCTATCCAAGTCAAAGTCCTCCTGGTTGTGTTGCTGCAGGCAGCCGCTAATACACAGATCCCACCTACAGCTTTCTTCTTTGCAGTCTTCATTGTTCATTAAACAAATTGCAAAAGATTCACCAACACAGATGTCCAGAATACTGTGGAATTTTGCGATGAAAACAGAGCTTTTTGTATTGGATACAATGTGTCCGAATACTTCCGTTTCAACCATTGACGTCACGCGCATACGTCATCATACATAGACGTTTTCAACCGGAAGTTTCGTGGGAAATTTAAAATTGCACTTTATAAGTTAACCCGGCCGTATTGGCATGTGTTGCAATGTTAAGATTTCATCATTGATATATAAGCTATCGGACTGCGTGGTCGGTAGTAGTGGGTTTCAGTAGGCCTTTAAGTCACCCAGCATGCAGCTTTAAAATTATAAAAGGATATTGCTGAATCGACAATACGTTTAATATAAATAAAAGGCTAAATAGTGCTCTCAAAATTGGAAAATATCAATCAATCATCAATCAATGTTTATTTATATAGCCCTAAATCACTAGTGTCTCAAAGGGCTGTACAAGCCACAACGACATCCTCGGTGTCGAGTGGGTCTGACATAATATTGTGAAAGTCCAACACATCAGCGAAAGTCCAGTCCATGGTGGGGCCAGCGGGAACCATCCCGAGTGGAGACGGGTCAGCAGCGTAGAGATGTCCCCATCTGATGGACAGGCTGGCGGTCCACCCCGGAGCAGAGTAGAAAAGAAAAGAAAAGAAACGGCAGATCAACTGGTCTAAAAAGGGAGTCTATTTAAAGGCTAGAGTATACAAATGAGTTTTAAGATGAGACTTAAATGCTTCTACTGAGGTAGCATCTCTAACTTTTACCGGGAGGGCATTCCATAGTATTGGAGCCCGAATAGAAAACGCTCTATAGCCCGCAGACTTTTTTTGGGCTCTGGGAATCACTAATAAGCCGGAGTTCTTTGAACGCAGATTTCTTGCCGGGACATATGGTACAATACAATCGTCAAGATAGGCAGGAGCTTGACCGTGTAGTATTTTATACGTAAGTAGTAAAACCTTAAAGTCGCATCTTAGGTGCACAGGAAGCCAGTGCAGGTGAGCCAGTATAGGCGTAATATGATCAAACTTTCTTGTTTTTGTCAAAAGTCTAGCAGCCGCATTTTGTACCATCTGTAATCTTTTAATGCTAGACATAGGGAGGCCCGAAAATAATACGTTACAGTAATCGAGACGAGATGTAACGAACGCATGGATAATGATCTCAGCATCGCTTGTGGACAAAATGGAACGAATTTTAGCGATATTACGGAGATGAAAGAAGGCCGTTTTAGTAACACTCTTAATGTGTGACTCAAACGAGAGAGTTGGGTCGAAGATAATACCCAGATTCTTTACAGAGTCTCCTTGTTTAATTGTTTGGTTGTCAAATGTTAAGGTGGTATTATTAAATAGATGTTGGTGTTGAGCAGGACCGATAATCAGCATTTCCGTTTTCTTAGCGTTGAGTTGCAAAAAGTTAGCGGACATCCATTGTTTAATTTCATTAAGACACGCCTCCAGCTGACTACAATTCGGCGTGTTGGTCAGCTTTAGGGGCATGTAGAGTTGGGTGTCATCAGCATAACAGTGAAAGCTAACACCGTACTTGCGTATGATGTCACCTAGCGGCAGCATGTAAATACTAAAGAGTGCAGGGCCAAGAACTGAACCCTGGGGAACTCCGCACGTTACCTTAACATAGTCCGAGGTCACATTGTTATGGGAGACACACTGCATCCTGTCAGTAAGATAAGAGTTAAACCAAGACAAGGCTAAGTCTGACATCCCAATACGCGTTTTGATACGCTCTAATAAAATATTATGATCAACAGTATCGAAAGCGGCGCTAAGATCAAGAAGCAGCAACATAGATGAAGCATCAGAATCCATCGTTAGCAATAGATCATTAGTCATTTTTGCGAGGGCTGTCTCCGTAGAGTGATTTGCCCTGAAACCGGATTGAAAAGGTTCACAGAGATTGTTAGTCACTAAGTGTTCATTTAGCTGCTGTGCGACAATTTTTTCGAGAATTTTCGAGATAAACGGTAGGTGGGACACCGGCCGGTAGTTCACCATGAGGTCAGGATCGAGGTTAGGTCTTTTGAGTAGAGGATGAATAACCGCTTTTTTGAATGCTAGAGGAACAGTACCAGAGGAAAGTGATAGGTTTATAATATTTAACACTGATGGACCTAATAAAACAAAAAGCTCCTTGATAAGTTTCCCAGGAATTGGGTCAAGTAAACATGTTGTTTGTTTTGTCCCATTTACACATTTTAACAATTCCTCCAATGTTATTTCATCAAAGAGAGAGAAACTATTTTGGAGGGCAATGTCCGTCGTATATACAGTCATATTTGTGTTAATAGAACCCAGTTGTGGCTGGGATGCATTGTCTTTAATCTCTTTTCTGATGAGTTCAATTTTCTTATTAAAGAAATTCATAAAGTCATCTGCTGAGTGGGTGGAGCTACTGGGAGGAGTCCCTTGTTGGGTTAGCGATGCTACTGTACTAAACAAAAATTTAGGATCATTTTTGTTGAGGTGGATGAGATTTGAGTAATATTTAGCTTTAGCTGAGGTAAGCATGCGTTTATAAGTTATTAAACTATCACTCCATGCTTGATGGAAAACCTCAAGTTTAGTCGCACGCCATTTGCGTTCCAGCTTTCTACATGATAATTTCTGGGCTTTAGTTTCTTCTGTAAACCATGGGGTACGCCTTTTAGGGGCCCTTTTTAGCTTTAGCGGTGCTACAATATCAATGGTGTCGCGCAGGGCGTCGTTAAAGTTGTTAGTGAGGTTATCAATAGAGCCCACATAATTTGGGAATGATGCCATTACTGAAGGCAGTAGGTCAGTAAGAGTCGTCGTTGTGGCAGTATTAATGTTGCGGCTGCTATAGTAGTTATTATTATTATTATTAGTTTGTTGACAATGAGTCAGAACTTCGAATTTTATAAGGTAATGATCGGACATTACTTTAGTGTACGGGAGTATCGTAACTTTAGAGGTGGTGACACCCCTGACAAGCACTAGATCTATCGTATTACCGTTGCGATGCGTGGGTTCATTTATTATTTGTGTAAGACCACAGCTATCAATTATAGTCTGGAGCGCCACGCATGGAGGGTCCGATGGGGTATTCATATGGATGTTAAAGTCTCCCATTATGATTATATTGTCGGCGTGCGTCACTAGATCAGCAACGAACTCTGAAAATTCATTGATAAAGTCCGAATAGGGCCCAGGGGGGCGGTAGATGACAGCCAGGTGGAGAGGCAGCGGTGTGACAAACCTCATAGTGAGCACCTCAAACGAGTTATATTTATTATTTAGGTCCGAGGTAAGGCTAAAGTTTTTGTTGTATATTAGTGCAACACCCCCACCCCTTTTAATGGGGCGGGCAATATGCGTTCCCGCATAGCCAGGAGGAGACGCCTCACCCAGCGCAAAAAATTCGTCTGGTTTGAGCCAGGTCTCGGCTAAACCAACGACATCAAGATTGTTGTCTCTGATGACTTCATTAACTAATAACGTTTTGGAAGACAATGACCTTATGTTTAAAAAGCCCATATTATAGGTAGTGGGCTGTTTTGAGGAGTTTTTGTTGAAAGTATCCGTAGTAGCAATATTAATAATGTTACGTTTATTATGCATAGTGCACTTTAAATAATTTCGACCATATCTAGGAATTGATATGACAGGAATTTTTAGATTGTTTGCCACCTCAGTAAAATGCATGTCCACCTCTGACGCAGAAAAAACATTATGTGAGTTGTATATTATTCTAGAAGAATTGCTATGTGTGCAGGGATTATCCAGCCTGGCGCTGGCTAGTTCTAGCTTAACAGACTCCTTATTAGCGCTTCTTTGTGGATTAGCATTTAGCTTTTTCGTTAGCCCCGCTAACAACAAAGCATTTAGCTTTGTTGTTAGCCCCGCCCGACACCCCCGCTTCTGCTTCCGAGCGCACCGCTTACGTCTCTTTCGCTGACCGTCTCCGCTGGAAGTCGACGCCGCTGCTTCAAAGGCCACTGCTGGATGTAGCTTGCGAAGAATTCCCAAGCTAGCGAGCAGGTCCATCGTACACGCATCTATCAGCCCAAAATGGCCCGATCTCTCCACATCCAGAATCGTAAGTCGGTCGTAAGTGATCACGGAGTGAACACGCTGTGAGCCAGCCATGAAATTGACTGAATTGAGGGGTATTTTTGCCCTCACTTCCAGGAGCGCTCGCACGAAGCCGCTGCTCTGAAGCGCAGCCATCTTGGAACCCAAAAATAGTGCTGATGAATCACATTGCGCATGCTGAATAATTATATTTGCATCTTCTTCTCCCAGTATTGTGGGCAGTTTGATGATCAGCATATAATTAGCATATTGACGAAGACAAAGACGCAAAACGGATTGCACGCCTTATTCTGCTCATCTAAAAGACACAATCCACTTTGCACACATTTAGTAGATCAGCTTTGCGTTAGTGCATGTTTTAGTACACGCAAACCTTTAGTAAATTAGACCCTAGTTGTGGGCCAAGTTCAATAAGATACTCTTTATCTGAAAAATATACACATAAAATCCCTCTTGTGCG
Source organism: Entelurus aequoreus (assembly GCF_033978785.1). Taxonomy (NCBI): domain Eukaryota; kingdom Metazoa; phylum Chordata; class Actinopteri; order Syngnathiformes; family Syngnathidae; genus Entelurus; species Entelurus aequoreus. The sequence continues at coordinate 8,607,851 of NC_084754.1, read as the reverse complement.
TGCTTTGCCTCCGAAATGCCACGGGCTCAGATCCGAGGCTCAGACGGATTGTGTTCCGCGTCAAATGCATTTAACCTGCACATCCCAGGGCATGCACACAAACACAAGCAAACACACCTGCACATTTATGCAGAGGCATACACAGCAGCAGAGTTACGAGCGAACTCCACTTTTTTCCTCGCTATTTCATGCAGCGCACGATCCCTCTTTCCCCCTGCTGCAACCGTCCATTGGTCTTTCTCTCTCAGCGTCCTCAACCCGTCTGCAGGTCACAGCTCTGGCGTGCCAAAGTCACTGGTACAAGCAAAATGTCAGGGAGTGGGGAGACACTACAAGCGGGAGGCTTATAAGTGAAATACCGAAATGCATTCCACAGACGAAGGAGCAGAGTGAGGCGGTTCGATGAAGAAAAAGTTGCAGGTCTGAATAACCTACACGCACCCGAGTGACTTCACATAGAGACGATGTTTTGTTAGCAGCATTCTGAACTTTAAATGCAATTCAGGTAAAAGTTTAGCTTCAAACTTCCCCAATGCTTATGATCCAAGCCAGGGGTCGGCAACCCAAAACGTTGAGGGAGCCATATTGGACCAAAAATACAAAAAACTAATCTGTCTGGAGCCGCAAAAAATGAAAAGCCATATATAAGTCTTATAATGAAGTCAACACATGGCGTAAGTGTCTATATTAGCTATAATAGTCTACTATAAAAATGACTATGTGTCGCAGGCTGAAGCAAATCTTCCTTGACAGAAATGTTGAAATGTAATATTTATTCTACACATATTTACAACATTAGAAACCATTAGTAAATCAGAGTACTCAGAAGGTGAGATAACTCCTGGAAATTATTAGCGTTTAATGGCCAAAGGTATAGATGTGTGTGTCCAAGTTAAAGGAAACGGCAGGCTGTCTTCGTCTAATAGATTCATTACAATCTTTGGCAAGCTGGGTAATGTTTGCTGTGGTCTGAAACAACATGCCACACACAAATTCAGCCAATATTACATACAGATAATGCTCAAGAAATGATATACAAAGAGGATAAAAGTAAAGGATATTAAATTAGCTCAAATATACATACATATAAGGCATGATGATGCAATATGTACATACAGCTAGCCTAAATAGCATGTTAGCATTGATTAGCTTGCAGTCATGCACTGACCAAATATGCCTGATTAGCACTCCAACAATTCAATAACATCCACAAAGCGCACCTTTGTGCATTGACGCACAGCATAAAACGTTTGGTGGACAAAATGAGACAAAGAAGATTTTACATGTAAACAAGCTGTTGCGTCACAGTCCACACTATGGTGAGTTCAAGAACCGCCGAAATTAGTAGGACAAAACGACCTTCACCAAATACTGTAATCAGTGAAGCATACACACACACATATTAAACAGTGGGCTTTCTAACAATTGGGAAGGTTTGTGTCAACTTTGTCCTCAAACAAAAAACATACTAAAACAAAAAAAAATATTTTTCCATTTTTAATCCTTTTTTAAAAATGCTCCAGGGAGCCACTAGGGCGGCCCTAAAGAGCCGCATGCGGCTCGAGAGCCGCGGGTTGCTGACCCCCGATCCAAGCTGTTGCTTCTGTCAATAACCAACTAAGCACAACCATAACGTTTCTGCTGACAAAAAGTTCCTATTTCAACTACTTGTTAAAAGGTTTCATAGGAAATGACCAGAAAACCAACTCTGAAAGTTGGTATCACTGATCCAAATTCAAATTCAAAGCCATGTATTGCGCTACTTAGACTTTACACCGCCCCGTCATTTATCACACCTTCAGGTACGCCAACCCCCTGACATCGCAAAAACGTCTCCTGTGAAAACTTTGCATGATGTTGCGTTTGATACTGACACCATCTATATTTCACAGCACATAAAGCCGCCT